>NC_041392.1:233191961-233203857 GCF_002162155.2 Triticum dicoccoides
TACCTCTTTAACGAGCACTCCTCCCCGCTGTGGGTGGTTCATCCTTAACTCCGGCCCCCACCCCCTGAAAGTTGACTGACCCAAAAGTCAATTCAGTCGACTGAAGTGTAGCTAAATCGGAGCAGAGCAGCAGCACGAGTGAGGGGGAGACTAGAGCAGCAGCACGAGCGAGGGGGGAGAAGATCAGCAGCGCGAGAGAGTGAGCGAGAGCCAGAGCAGCAGCAACAGCGCGAGCGAGTGAGTGAGATCCGGAGCTGCAGCAGCAGATCCGGCTAGTACGGACGCCGCCACAGAAGGGCCTCGCACTGGGGGAGAGCGGTCGTGGAGATGTCGCCCGCGGCACCAGCTTCGAGGTAGCCGTGCCATGGGGGTGCGGGATGGAGCACAATCGGTGCCGGGAGGTCAAGTTAAGGATAAGGTGCGATGAGTGTACAACCTCTTTGGTGGCGCCGAGTAGGCCTCGACTTCATCCGAGTAGTCGGAGAGGATGTTGCGGTTTCGGTGGAGCAGGTTATGGCGGCACTGTGGGGATGGAGCAACCGCGATAGACGAGGTGATCGTCAGAGCAACTCCTTGGAGGAGGAGGACGGGCCGGCTGAACCGGCGGGACGATGAGATCGACGACGGATCCTCATCCAGGGAGGTGGATGAGGGACGTCGAGTTGTTGCCGTGGACAATGTCCTCGGGGAAGAGGCTCCAGCTGGGTAGTGGAGAGGTGGCGGACGGAGGAGGGTGGGGTTTCGTGGCTGGAGCAGAGAGGTTATGGTTGCCTGGTATTTCGAATGGCGAAAAGGAGGCGATGGGCAGGGGGCGGAACCATGACTTAGGGATGCGCTTGTCCAAAATGTAGGGTGTGTTACAAAAGTACCCCCACCGATTTGAACTAGCGGCCCTTTCGGCTCAGGTTAGAAGGGGGATTTCGCGTGTCGGGATTTGGCAGCTGGAGGGAGTTTTCACGCGCGTTGTAATTTCGGGATAGCGAGGCGGGGGTTGTGAAGGTGCGAGTTTTGGGAGCATGATATCTGAATTTTCGGGATATAACAAGGCGCAGGTTGAATTTTACGGACAAGCCTAACATGTAATATTGTACATACCAACTCAATTCGCACTTCCCTCAATGAAAAAAACAAAAAAAATAAAACTATTCACACTACACAAAGAGAGAGTCTTGTCCCGTTTTACTATACAAATGCTATTCAAAACAGAGTATGAATCCATGTTATGTCCAATTAATTTTTTTCGCTGGCTGTATAATGCATGTAACCTACTCATACCAACATTTTAGTGCATTCCAAATGTCTATACTACCGCTGCAATTTGAACTAAATTTGAGTTTGTTTGTCTATTTGAATAAGAATCTACAATCATGATTGTTGCCAACTTCAACCATCATTCGTGTATTACCTTAACAGCACACCACATAATTACTATATAGAGAGATAGATATGAACTATGTGTAGTATATGAACTCGAATTCAGTTTTTTGAATACACTATGTTGATTCCAAAATAATAGTACATTTGATGTACTAACTAGATATTCATAATCTAAACCATGTTCCATACGTACACTGTGTTTATCACACAAAGTATAGTGCCCCGCCCCCTACATTATGACAAGTATTTAGCCCTGAGATGCAAAAGCCACACATTATCCCAAATTATAATCAATGTTCTATATATTATATGTAGTACTAGCAAGATGCCCATGCGTTGCACGAAACATCAAGATGATCGAGGGAAGGCCTTATTTGCAAATGTGGAGAGCGGTGTGGGTATATTTTTTCAAAATTGCCATAATTTCCTTACTATCCATCAAATATAAATCGAACGGCCTATATTGCAGGATGGCAGGCACACCATCATCACCAACTCTGTTTTTTATATAACATGTTCATAACCACACCATGCGTATCACCGTTATATATATTCACGCATGCATCGGCTTAAAACACTATGATAAATTCTTCAAATATCCTAATTCACTTTTTATAATGAATTATGATCTCTATTCGTCTTTCACACCCACACAATCCTCTTATCTTTGTAGCGCACTAACTTTCTCTCGTGTATACACACGCCCGCCTCCCTCTCACCCTCCCTCAACATTATCTAGCTCCATCTCGCAAATTCATCTTTTCACTTTAGGTCGTTCACCCACGGTGTGTGTAGGCCCCCCAGCTCCTTCTTTACGGCACACATCGATCGATATGCCTCTCTAGCCAGGTGTGCCTAGCACAAACACAAGCTTTCCTTCTTCTCTTCTCACAGTCCATGCCTCACTCCTGCCCCTCTTTTCATCGATCTCGTACTCGCACACTCCTTCCCCCTCGATATAGTATGCCTCTCGCACCACCTCCTAGCTGCATCCCTCTCTCTCTATCCTTCTCTCCGGGCCTTATTTGCTTCTAACACATACATGCATGTATACCGATCGATCTCCCTACATATACCTAGGCCAACTTTAACTATTTTCCCCACACATCGATCGACGTACGTCTCCCCTTTCTTTGACAAAGGACGATTGATCTTCCTATGTAGTTACGTCTGCTTACCATAGCCATATCGTCCCCTCTCATCATTCGTGCATGCCTCCTGACCATCTGATACGTCTCCAACGTATCTATAATTTTTGATTGCTCCATGCTATATTATCTACTGTTTTGGACATTATTGGGCTTTATTATCCACTTTTATATTATTTGGGACTAAACTATTAACCGGAGTCCCAGCCCAGAATTGCTGTTTTTTTCCTGTTTTAGGGTTTCGAAGAAAAGGAATACCAAACGGTGTCCAAGCGGAATGAAACCTTTGGGAACATGATTTTCTCAACAAACAAGACCCGGGAGACTTGGACCCTACGTCAAGACACAAAAGAGGAGGCCACGAGGTAGGGGGGCGCGCCCGCCCCCACCAGGCGCACCCTCCACCCTTGTGGCCCCCCTATTGCTCCACCGACATACTCCTTCCTCCTATATATAGCTACGTACCCCCAAACAATCAGATACGGAGCCAAAAACCTAATTCCACCGCCGCAACTTTCTGTATCCATGAGATCCCATCTTGGGGCCTGTTCCAAAGTTCCGCCGAAGGGGGCATCGATCACGGAGGGCTTCTACATCAACACCATAGCCCCTCGATGAAGTGTGAGTAGTTTACATCATTTTCGGAGATATGGTGTGACAAATCCCAGTCTCAATTCGTGCCAACCCAACAGACACTTTTGGAGATACCCGTAGTGCACCTTTATAGCCACCCAGTTACGTTGTGATGTTTGGCACACCCAAAGTATTCCTACGGTATCCGGGAGTTGCACAATCTCATGGTCTAAGGAAATGATACTTGACATTAGAAAAGCTTTAGCATGCGAACTACACGATCTTGTGCTATGCTTAGGATTGGGTCTTGTCCATCACATCATTCTTCTAATGATGTGATCCCGTTATCAATGACATCCAATGTCCATGGTCAGGAAACCGTAACCATCTATTGATCAACAAGCTAGCCAACTAGAGGCTTACTAGGGACATGGTGTTGTCTATGTATCCACACATGTATCTGAGTTTCCTATCAATACAATTCTAGCATGGATAATAAACGATTATCATGAACAAGGAAATATAATAATAACTAATTTATTATTGCCTCTAGGGCATATTTCCAACAATAATACCTAGATATTCTCATAACTATGCCCAATTCTGTCAATTGCTCAACAGTAATTTGTTCACCCACCGTAGAATACCTATGCTCTCGAGAGAAGCCACTAGTGAAACCTATGGCCCCCGGGTCTATCTTTATCATATTAATCTCCTACTACTTAGTTATTTCCTTTGCTCTTTACTTTGCCTTTATTTTACTTTGCATCTTTATCACAAAAATACCAAAAATATTATCTTATCATATCTATCAGATCTCACTCTCGTAAGTGGCCGTGTAGGGATTGACAACCCCTATTCGCGTTGGTTGCGAGGATTTATTTGTTTTGTGCAGGTACGAGGGACTCGTGCGTAGCCTCCTACTGGATTGATACCTTGGTTCTCAAAAACTGAGGGAAATATTTACGTTACTTTGCTGCATCATCCCTTCCTCTTCGGGGAAAACCAACGCAGTGCTCAAGAGGTAGCAAGAAGGATTTCTCGCGCCGTTGCCGGGGAGGTTGGCGCAAGTCAAGATTTGACTCCCGACAACGAGCCATTTTTGGCGCCGTTGCCGTGGAGGTCTACGCAAAAGTCAACATACCAAGTATCCATCACATACCCTTATCTCCCGCATTACATTATTTGCCATTTGCCTCTCATTTTCCTCTCCCGCACTTCACCCTTGCCGTTTTATTCGCCCTCTCTCTCTATCCTCCATCTCTTTCTCTATTTGCCTCTTTTTGCCCGTTTGCTTTTTGTTTGCTTGTGTGTTAGTTTGCTTGCTTGCCTCTATAGCTCTACCTAAATTTGGTGATGTCCAACTTAAAAGGTTAGAAGAGGTCGAAAGCAATGTCAGGAGTTTTATGGTTTTGCAATTTCAACATAATAGTTTCTTCAGAAACGAGCTTAAGGAATAGAAAAGTTTTATGAGTTTTATGAATAAAGAGCTTGATTATATGTCTAAAGAATTCGATGGTTTAAGATCCCAGATTGCTCGTCTTGAGAAATTGACTGCTGAAATTTCGGATAAGCAGGCCACCTTAGTTAATAGGATGGCCGCTAAACCAGATTGCTATGAAAATAATGATGAAGATCTAAAAGTTATTGATGTGTCCCCTATTAAATCTTTGTTTTGCAATATGAATCTTGATAATGATGGGACTAAATATGATCCACCTTTACCTAGAAGGCGTTCCAAGAATTCAGATTTTTTTGATCTTGATGCTAAAATTGATAAAAGTGGGATTGAAGAAATTAAAACCCTAGATGTTGCTAAACCCACTATTATGGATTTCAAGGAATTTAACTATGAAAATTGCTTTTTGATTGATTGTATTTCCTTGTTACAATCCGTGCTAAATTCTCCTCATGCTTATAGTCAAAATAAAGCATTTACTAAACATATCGTTGATGCCTTGATGCAATCTTATGAAGAAAAACTTGAATTGGAAGTTTCTATCCCTAGAAAGCTTTATGATGAGTGGGAACCAACTATTAAAATCAAAATTAAAGATCATGAATGCTATGCTTTATGTGATTTGGGTGCTAGTGTTTCCACGATTCCAAAGACTTGTGTGATTTGTTAGGTTTCCGTGATTTTGATGATTGCTCTTTAAACTCGCACCTTGCGGATTCCACTATTAAGAAACCTATGCGAAGAATTAATGATGTTCTTATTGTTGCAAATAGGAATTATGTGCTCGTAGATTTTATTGTTCTTGACATAGATCGCAATCCTTCATGTCCTATTATTCTTGGTAGACCTTTCCTTAGAATGATTGGTGCAATTATTGATATGAAGGAAGGAAATATTAGATTCCAATTTCCATTAAGGGAAGGCATGGAACACTTCCCTAGAAAGAAAATTAAATTACCTTAGGCCTTGTTCGTTTAAACCTCCTCTCAAGAGGATTGGAGTGGATTGGAGGGGATTTTGACTTGCAGGGGATCTAATCCCCCTCAATCCCTGCCAATCCCCTTCCAAAACCGCCTCAACCGAACAAGGCCTTATGAATCTATCATGAGAGCCACTTATGGATTGCCTACCAAAGATGGCAATACCTTGATCTATCATTGCTTGTTATGCCTATCTAGGGGCATTAAACGATAGCGCTTGTTGGGAGGCAACCCAATTTTATTTTTATTCCTCACTTTTTTCTCCTGTTTAGTAATAAATAATTTATCCAGCCTCTGTTTTGGTTGTGTTTTTTTGTGTTTAATTAGTGTTTGTGCGAAGTAGAACCATTGGGAAGACTTGGGGAAATTCTTGTTACACTTGCTGTAAAAAACAGAAACTTTAGCGCTCACAAGAACTGCTGCCATTTTTAGTCGGAAAGTGCTATTTAGTTAATTATTTTTGCATGATTAATAGATAAATTCCTCACGTCAAGCAATTTATTTTAGAATTTTTGGGTTTCCAGATCTTGCGCTAGCTACAGATTACTACAGACTGTTCTGTTTTTGACAGATTCTGTTTTTCGTGTGTTGTTTGCTTATTTTGATGAATCTATGGCTAGTAAAATAGTTTATAAACCATAGAGAAGTTGGAATACAGTAGGTATAACACCAATATAAATAAAGAATGATTTCATTACAGAACCTTGAAGTGGTCTTTTGTTTTCTTTCACTAGCAGAGCTCACGAGATTTTCTACTTTGAGCTTTGTGTTGTGAAGTTTTCAAGTTTTGGGTAAAGATTTGATGGATTATGGAACAAGGAGCGGCCAGAGCCTAAGCTTGGGGATGCCCATGGCACCCCCAAGATAATCTAAGGAAACCTAAAAGCCAAAGCTTGGGGATGCCCCGGAAGGCATCCCCTCTTTCGTCTACTTCTATCGGTAACTTTACTTGGAGCTATATTTTTATTCGCCACATGATATGTGTTTTGCTTGGAGCGTCTTGTATGACTTGAGTCTTTAATTTTTAGTTTACCACAATCATCCTTTCTGTACACACCTTTTTAGATAGCCATACATGATTTGGAATTTGTTAGAATACTCTATGTGCTTCGCTTATATCTTTTGAGTTATATAGTTTTGCTCTAGTACTTCACTTATATATTTAGAGCACGGTGGTGGATTTGTTTTATAGAAACTATTGATCTCTCATGCTTCACTTAGATTATTTTGGGAGTCTTAAATAGCATGGTAATTTGTTTAAAATCCCAATATGCTTGGTATACAAGATTAATAATAAAACTTTCTTATGAGTGTGTTGAATACTATGAGAAGTTCGATGCTTGATAATTGTTTTGAGATATGAAGATGGCGATATTAAAGTTGTGCTAGTAGAGTAGTTGTGAATTTGAAGAATACTTGTGTTAAAGTTTGTGATTCCCGTAGCATGCATGTATGGCGAACCGTTATGTGATGAAGTCGGATCATGATTTATTTTTTTGATTGTCTTCCTTATGAGTGGCGGTCGGGGACGAGCGATGGTCTTTTCCTACCAATCTATACCCCTGGGAGCATGCGCGTAATACTTTGCTTTGATAACCTGTAGATTTTTGCAATAATTATATGAGTTCTTTATGACTAATGTTGAGTCCATGGATTATACACACTTTTCTCACCCTTCCACCTTTGCTAGGCTCTTTAATACCGCACACCTTTCGCCGGTATCATACACCCACCATATACCTTCCTCAAAACAGCCACCATACCTACCTATTATGGCATTTCCATAGCCATTCAGAGATATATTTCCATGCAACTTTCCACCGTTCCGTTTATTATGACACACTCCATCATTGTCATATTGCTTAGCATGATCATGTAGTCAACATCGTATTTGTGGCAAAGCCACCGTTCATAATTCTTTCATACATGTCACTCATGAGTCATTGCATATCCTGGTACACCACTGGAGGCATTCATATAGAGTCATATTTTGTTCTAAGTATCGAGTTGTAAGAAAAATAAAAGTGTGATGATCATCATTATTAGAGCATTGTCCCAGTGAGGAAAGGATGATGGAGACTATGATTCCCCCACAAGTCGGGATGAGACTCCGGACTAAAAATAAAAAAATAAAAAAGAGACCATAAAAAAGAGAAAAGGCCCAAATAAAAAATGAGAGAAAAAGAGAGAAGGGACAATGCTACTATCCTTTGGCCACACTTGTGCTTCAAAGTAGCACCATGATATTCATAGTAGAGAGTCTCTCATTTCGTCACTTTCATATACTAGTGGGAATTTTTCATTATAGAACTTGGCTTGTATATTCCAATGATGGGCTTCCTCAAATTGCCCTAGGTCTTCATGAGCAAGCAAGTTGGATGCACACCCACTTAGTTTCTTTTTGAGATTTCATATACCTATAGCTCTAGTGCATCCATTGCATGGAAATCCCTACTCACTCACATTGATATCTATTGATGGGCATCTCCATAGCCCGTTGATATGCCTAGTTGATGTGAGACTATCTTCCCCCTTTTTTGTCTTCCCCACAACCACCATTCTATTCCACCTATAGTGCTATATCCATGGCTCACACTCATGTATTGCATGAAGATTGAAAAAGTTAAAGAGAACACCAAAAGTATGAAACAATTTCTTGGCTTGACATCGGGGTTGTGCATGATTTAAATATTTTAGGTGGTGAAGATGGAGCATACCAGACTATATGATTTTGTAGGGATAACTTTCTTTGGCCATGTTATTTTGAGAAGACATAATTGCTTTGTTAGTATGCTTGAAGTATTATTATTTTTATGTCAATATTAAACTTTTATCTTGAATCTTTCGGATCTGAATATTCATACCACAATTAAGAAGAATTACATTAAAATTATGCCAAGTAGCACTCCGCACCAAAAATTCTGTTTTTATCATTTACCTACTCGAGGACGAGCGAGAATTAAGCTTGGGGATGCTTGATACGTCTCCAACGTATCTATAATTTTTAATTGCTCCATGTTATATTATCTACTGTTTTGGACATTATTGGGTTTATTATCCACTTTTATATTATTTTTGGGACTAACCTATTAACCGGAGGCCCAGCCCAAAATTGCTCTTTTTTGCCTGTTTTAGGGTTTCGAAGAAAAGGAATACCAAACGGAGTCCAAACAGAATGAAACCTTCTGGAACGTGATTTTCTCAACAAACAAGACCTAGGAGACTTGGACCCTACGTCAAGACACAAAAGAGGAGGCCACGAGGTAGGGGGCGCACCCGCCCCCACCAGGCGCGCCCTCCACCCTTGTGGGCCCCCTGTTGCTCCACCGACGTACTCCTTCCCCCTATATATACCTACGTACCCCAAACGATCAGATACGGAGCCAAAAACTTAATTCCACCACCGCAACTTTCTGTATCCACAAGATCCCATCTTGGGGCCTGTTCCGGAGCTCCGCCAGAGGGGGCATCGATCACGGAGGGCTTGTACATCAACACCATAGCCCCTCCGATGAAGTGTGAGTAGTTTACCTCAGACCTACGGGTCCATAGTTATTAGCTAGATGGCTTCTTCTCTCTTTTTGGATCTCAATACAATGTTCTCACCCTCTCTTGTGGAGAACTATTCGATGTAATCTTCTTTTTGTGATGTGTTTGTTGAGACCGATGAATTTTGGGTTTATGATCAAGTCTATCTATGAACAATATTTGAATCTTCTCTGAATTCTTTTATGTATGATTGGTTATCTTTTCAAGTCTCTTCGAATTATCAGTTTGGTTTGGCCTACTATATTGATCTTTCTTGCAATGGGGAAGTGTTTAGCTTTAGGTTCAATCTTGCGGTGTCCTTTCCAAGTGACAGTAGGGGCAGCAAGGCACGTATTGTATTGTTGCCATTGAGGATAACAAGATGGGGTTTTCATCATATTGCATGAGTGTATCCCTCTACATCATGTCATTTTGCTTAAGGTGTTACTCTATTTTTAACTTAATACTCTAGATGCATGCTGGATAGCGGTCGATGAGTGGAGTAATAGTAGTAGATGCAGGCAGGAGTCGGTCTACTTGTCTCGGACGTGATGCCTATATACATGATCATACCTAGATATTCTCATAACTATGCTCAATTTTGTCAATTGCTCAACAGTAATTTGTTCACCCACCATAGAATACCTATGCTCTCGAGAGAAGCCACTAGTGAAACCTATGGCCCCCGAGTCTATCTTTATCATATTAATCTCCTACTACTTAGTTATTTCCTTTGCTCTTTACTTTACCTTTATTTTACTTTGCATCTTTATCACAAAAATACCAAAAATATTATCTTATTATATCTATCAGATCTCACTCTCGTAAGTGGCCGTGTAGGGATTGACAACCCCTATTCGTGTTGGTTGTGAGGATTTATTTGTTTTGTGCAGGTACGAGGGACTCGCGCGTAGCCTCCTACTGGATTGATACCTGGGTTCTCAAAAACTGAGGGAAATACTTATGTTACTTTGCTGCATCATCCCTTCCTCTTTAGGGAAAACCAACGCAGTGCTCAAGAGGTAGCACCATCTCTCACACGCACGTGTACAGACAGGCAGGCATCCCTTCTCTTATTCATATTGTAGGTGTACCCTCCGTTTGTCTAGCAAGCCTCTCCCACCATTTGTTAGAAGCAACTCCACCACCAACCCCTCCGACACTCTAGATCTATCTCTCTCCCAGCCCGATTCCTCTCCTACACATATGCATGGATGTCGATCGATCTCCCTCAATACATAAGGTAGGTCTCTCTCCTCCTCCACACATATACCAGTCATTGTACCTCTATAGTTAGGTCTCTCCCCCCATCCCCCACACCGATAGTCGAGTGTTGTAGGTAGGTATCCATGCCACAGAGACAAACTACACATGTCTCCTCTCACGTTCCGGTAGGCCAGCCATCCTATATCTTTGACGTGGGCACACACAAATTTGACGGCACTCTTTATCGATCGCGCGCGCACACACACACGCCATCCCTCTCTTCAATGCCATGGATACCTCAAGCCGATGATACCTCCACGCTCTTCTCGTGGATCGCCCCCTCTATATATGATATATCCAGGCCTCTATTTCACACATATTGCATATGTTACATTTTTTGATTGAAATATCATCGACACATATTCCCTGTCTATCTCTCACGCCCCCAAACACTCACGAGCCCACACACAATATATCTCTCTACGTTTGTATCTCTCTCACACAACCCCACATAGGTGGTGTACGTACACGAAGAGAATAGGTGCACGCACTCATGCTTCGTGCCCAGCCACACCCGTAAGGGTACACGGTGGAGCTCATTTTTGTACGAAATGGCAGCTCACGTGCTAATTTGAGCGCATGTAGTGGTAATTTACCTACGGAGGTCGTGTACCACGTGTGCACGAAACAAATTTCGACTTGATGCATTGGCGCGTTATTTTCAAATAAAGTTATAACGCTCAATGGCACATACACCGAATATAAAACTCTTTTTATGGAGAAAAAGGTAGTCCGCTCCACTATATACAGTGGAGCCTGCCTGTCGGGGTTTGTCTCTCTTCAGAGTATCTCACACAAGGCGGTTGTAACACCCCAGATATGATTTTCCCAATATGTACTCCAACTCTTGCCGTTTCCGGCGTTAAGTTATTTTATTTTCTCGGGTTCGGGTTTTTGTCTCCGTGTGTTGTTGTCGTTGTCATGCATCTCATATCATGTCATCATGTGCATTGCATTTGCATACGTGTTCATCTCATGCATTTGAGCTTTTTCCCTGTTGTTCGTTTTGCATTCCGGCGCTTCGTTCTCCTCCGATGGTCATTTCTACCTTTCTTTCATGAGTGGGGATTAAACATTTCCGGATTGGACCAAGACTTGCCAAGCGGCCTTGGTTTACTACGGGTAGACCGCCTGTCAAGTTTCGTACCATTTGGACTTCGTTTGATACTCCAACGGTTAACTGAGGGACTGAAAAGGCCTCGTGTGTGTTGCAGCCCAACACCCCTCCAAGTTGGCCCAAAACCCACCAAAACCCTCTCCATCATCTAGAGCGTTCGATCACGATCGCGTGGCCGAAAACCGCACCTCATTTGGACTCTCCTACCTCCTCCTATGCCTATTTAAAGCCCCCTCCGAAATTCTCCTTCTCCTCCCCCCGAAAACCCTAGATCCGTCTCCACCCGCCGTCCGCCGGACATTTTCCCGCCGACGGACGTGTTCGCCCGACGTGTCCGCCGCCACGTGGCGTCACCAGATTCACTCTGCCAGGCGCCCACATCGCCACGCCACCGACGCCCGCGGTGGCCCGTGGCCGGCCCGCCCGCGCCCGCCACCGGGCCAGAGGC
>NC_041392.1:233204228-233206490 GCF_002162155.2 Triticum dicoccoides
GAGCGCCGCCCCGCTCCGGCCACTCCGTCCCGGTCTCCTTGCTCTACTCCGGCGAGCTTCCTCCCTCCGGTGAACAGTGATCCCGGTGATCCTCGTAAAGCGTGCCCGCCGGATCTAGATCTGAGATTTATCTCGGGTTGACTTTTTGCCCGAAACCCTAAATAAATTGCTATATTCATCGCATCGTAACTCCACATCCGTAGCTCGGTTTTGGGCATATAGCATATCAAAATGTTCGCCTCAGAGAGAAGATCATTTAATCTCATTGCATCATTTTCATTTGAGTTCATCTTGATGCCCTAAATGCTGTTGGAAGAGTGCTATTTGAGTTAGTTGTCAGATCTGCTGCTCCAATTAGATATTTGTCATTTTTGCCCTGATTAATGTGTGCAAGATATGCCCCTGAGCTCTTCATGACTTTTGTTATATGTTTTTCCATCTATCCAGAGGTGCAACCCATGTATTTTTGTGATGTGTGTGGTGACTAGCACAAGCTTGCAAAGTGGAGCATTCGTTAATGCTGATTTCAGGGACTTAGCAATTCCACTAAGTCCTTGATCTGTTTATCTCATTATGCCATATGTTGATGTTGTTTCCTAGTGATCCGTGCCCCTTTTGAGGATGATCATTAAGGATGATTTGTTAATCTGGTGGTTCTCTATCCATCCATGTCTTTGTTTGCAATTATGGAGCACCCTAGCTTGAGTCGATCGAGCTCCACTTTTGCTATTTCGTGAATCTGGGCAGATTGTCTACTTGTTAGCAATTTTGCCGAGATGTTGTAGTTGATCCGTGCATGCTATGTTATTGTTCTTGCTATATCTAGCTTGCATTTTGTGTATTATTTATGGGTGTATGCTTAGATTGTCATGACATGCTCTGTAGTGAGTGCATCGAGCTAGTAAACATGCCTACTTGATATCTGTTTCAGCATGCTCTAGTTTTTCACCAAGTCTGTGATCTGATTATGTTTTTGCCATGTTCACATGCTTGCAAATGTATTTTCTGATCCCTTTTGGCTCAAGGTCACTAAGGGGCTTTTGTTAAGCTCTTTGAGTAGCTCCATGCCATGCTTTACCTTGCCATGCTCAGGTCCTGTAGCATATAGTTTTCATGCTCCGAAGTGGGCTACCTGATCTGAAATTCCAGACAAGTGTTAATTTCAATAAGTCTGAAATCTGTTTACCAAATGCATTTTTGCCATGCTTGTTTGAACCTGTTAATGGATGAATTTGCCGTAACTTAGTGCTAGTCTTTTGTTAAGCATCATGAGTGGATCCCTGCCATGTATTTTGTTGCCATGTTTGGGTGCGGTAGCATGTTCATCTTGTTTCATTTAGATGGCTACTTGCTGTAAATCGCAGAACGTGGTCATATTTGAATTGCTTGCCATTTCCAAACCGTAAATCCGATTCTGGTGATCTTTATATTGTTTTCAAGCGTTTTCCTCTCATCTTTCCAGTGGCACACTAGGATTTCCAAGCTGAGGCCAAGTTCATTCATTCCTTGTCAAATCTTGCATATGCATCACATATTGCATCCCGCATAGCATACCATGTTTGCATCATATTGTTTGAGCTTTGCACATGGTTGATTGTGTCGTTGTTGCTTGTTTGTCTTGTTTGGGTAGAGCTGGGAGACGAGTTCGCTAACGAGGAGCCCATTGAGTTTGCTTTCAAGGATCCATTCAACTCTGACAACTTTGCAGGCAAGATGATCATACCCTCGAAATCACTACTATCTTTGCTTCGCTAGATGCTCGCTCTTTTGCTATGCCTATGCTACAACGCCTACCACTTGCTTATCATGCCTCCCAATTTGCCATGTCAAACCTCTAACCCACCATGTCCTAGCAAACCGTTGATTGGCTATGTTAACGCTTTGCTTAGCCCCTCTTATAGCGTTGCTAGTTGAAGGTGAAGATTGGAGACCGTTCCTTGTTGGAACATTATTTACTTGTTGGGATATCATTATATTGCCATGTTATCTTAATGCATCTATATACTTGGTAAAGGGTGGAAGGCTCGGCCTCTCGCCTAGTGTTTTGTTCCACTCTTGCCGCCCTAGTTTACGTCATATCGGTGTTATGTTCCCGGATTTTGCGTTCCTTACGCGGTTGGGTTATAATGGGAACCCCTTGATAGTTCGCCTTGATTAAAGCTTTTCCAGCAATGCCCAACCTTGGTTTTACCATTTTCCACCTAGCCTCTTTTTCCCTTGGGTTTCCGGAGCCCGAGGGTCATCTTATTTAACCCCCCCCCC
>NC_041392.1:233206765-233213979 GCF_002162155.2 Triticum dicoccoides
TTGGTCCACCTGTCAGCTGCCGGTGGCTACCAGGGGCAACTCTGGGCTGGCCTACCCGTACCTAAGACAATCTGAGTGTGCCCTGAGAACAAGATATGTGCAGCTCCTATCGGGATTTGTAGGCACATTCGGGTGGTGTTGCTGGTTTTGTTTTTAACTTGTCGAAGTGTCTTGAAGAACCGAGATACCGAGTCTGATCAGAACGTCTCGGGAGGAGGTCTATTCCTTCGTTGACCGTGAGAGCTTGTCATGGGCTAAGTTGGGACTCCCCTGCAGGGATTTGAACTTTCGAAAGCCGTGCCCGCGGTTATGGGCAGATGGGAATTTGTTAATGTTCGGTTGTAGATAACTTGAACCTTAATTTAATTAAAAATGAATCAACTATGTGAGTTACCGTGATGGTCTCTTCTCGGCGGAGTCCGGGAAGTGAACACGGTGTTGGAGTAATGCTTGCCGCAGGATGCCCTCTAGTTACTCGCTCGCGCTTTGCCTCCTCTTCTCGCTCTCTTTTGCGAACAGGATAGCCACCATATATGCTAGTCGCTTGCTGTAGCTCCACATATTTTCCTTGCCTTTCCTATTAAGCTTAAATAGTCTTGATCACGAGGGTGCGAGATTGCTGAGTCCCTGTGGCTCACAGATTACTTCCAAACCAGATGCAGGGCCTGATGGTTCCGTTCCAGATGACGTGCTTGAGCTCAAGTGGGAGTTCGACGAGGACTCACACCGATACTACGTGTCTTTCCCTGATGATCAGTAGTGGTGCCCAGTTGGGGTGATTGGGACCGTGTCGCATGTTGGGTTATCTTTTATTTTGGCGCCGTAGTCGGGCCATGAGTGTTTGAATGTTGTAATGCTATTTATGTACTTTGATTGATGTGGCGAGTGTGAGCCAACTATGTATCTCCCCTTTTTTATCTATATTACATGGGATGTTGTGAAGATTGCCTAACTTGCGACATTGCTTTCAATGCGGTTATGTCTCTAAGTCGTGCCTCGACACGTGGGAGCTATAGCCGCATCAAGGGCGTTACAAGTTGATAATCAGAGCCTTCCCCGACCTTAGGAGCCCCCATTGCTTGATCGTTTTTAGCAGCCGTTGTTGTGTCTAGAAAAATGTTTTGAGTCATTTAGGAATTATATATCGGAGTGTTTATAATTTTTTTTACTCCCCAGTCTCCTCATCGCTCTGGTAAGGCATCCTGACATAGAAGTTTTGACTCTTCTCTTCTCAAATTTCACTAAAAAAAATTTAGGATCACGCGGGTATCTTAGAATCGTTCTGATGGTTTTGTGACGAGAACATTGTTCTTGGTGCCTCCTGTCTTTAGGGGTTGTGGAAGTGTCCCGGCGAGTTGAGCTCCGAGGTGTTGTCGTCACAATTTTATCGTTGCAGTTCTGGAATACCTGAGTTTAGTACGCTGACATCGAAAATCTCTATTATGCAGTTCATTGGTGAGATAACCTCGACGCCACCCAGTACTGGGGCGGGAGTTCGGGAGTATCACCATAACTTGTATAACGGTGCTTTTCGAAGGTTGAGGTAGATGGTTTCCGAAGTTTTTCTCGGTTACGTGTTGAAGGATGGATACAGCTGGATGTAGGATTTGCTAGATTTGGGTGAGATATTATGCTTCCCCTGTATCCCCAACACCTGATTGCATAACCAGAAAGGTTCGGGAGTTCCATAGGTGGGAATTCTTGTAGCTCTAGTTCTTCTCCCACGGATATTTGGTTTGAGATTAGGATTTCTTACCGAGTATTCGTTCTTGATCCGTACCTTGTTGATTTATTCCTCTACCTAAATTTTAAGTGGCTTCTCAATTTATGGATATGTGACCATTTCAAGTGGAATGCATTCGTTCTTATGTTCGGATGTGAAGACTTTATGTTGCAAATTTCATTCCGTTGGATTCAGCTTCATCTTATCTGTCATTGTGCTAACGGTTGTCACCCTCTTCAGGATGGCTCCCACTAAGAGCACCAATCAGAATCAGAATCAGGATCCGCCACCACCTCCACCTCCTCCGGAGGCATGGCAAGCTGTGATGGCCACAACCAATGCAAACACACAGTTGATCATGCAAATTCTTCAAGAGCGCAATCAAGCGAACCAAGGCAACCAAGGCAACAATCATAATCACTTTGCTACACTCAACCAGTTCCTTGCTAACGGGCCAAAGACTTTCAGCAATTGTGTTGAGGCTACTGATGTTGACGATTGGCTCGTGGATCTGTGCAAGCATTTCGACTGCAGTAACGTCAGGCCTGAGGACTTCGTCAAGTTCGCTTCCTTCCAACTCAAAGACCAAGCTGCAGAATGGTTCCAGCAGTACAAGGATTCCAGAGGAGGACGTGTGATTACCTGGGATGAATTCTGCCAAGATTTCAAAGCTCATCATATTCCTCAGAGCGTGGTTGAGAGCAAGCGTGAGGAATTTTGCAACCTGAAGCAAGGCTCTTTGTCTGTCTATGACTACAACAAGTTGTTTCAGAAGCTCACCCGCTTTGCTAAGCAGGACGTACCTGATGAGAAGAGCATGATATACCAGTTCAGGGGTGGTCTCAGAGAAGAAATCCAGCTAGCTCTTGTTCTCTTTGAGCCCTTGAGGTACGATGAGTTCTACAACATGGCATTCAAGCAAGAGGCTGCTCAACTGAGGTGTGATGCTTCCAAGAAGCGAGTCAGAGACACAACTCCTTCTTCCTCTACTCAAGTGGCCAAGCAGCAGAAGTATTGGCTTCCTCCTCCTCCGTTCCATCAGCCGTATCAGCAGAAGAGCAAAGGTGGCAGTGGATCTTCCCACCCACCCAACCCTGGTTTTCAGAACAAGACATCGTCTCAAGCTCCAAGATCGAGTGCTCCGTATCACCGTCCGCTTTCAGAGGCCACGTGCAACAAGTGCCAATAGAAGGGTCACTATGCCAACAAATGCTTCAACCAGAGGCGTCTTCCTCCTCCTCCTCCTCCTATGAGATCGGCAAGTACAGCTGTGGTCAAGCATAACCCCAAGCACGCCAAGGTCAACTTGATGAACGCAGCTCAGGCAAAGGACTCGTCAGATGTCATCATGGGTAACCTTCCTATTAACGATATTCCAGCTAAAGTTCTTTTTGACACGGGTGCATCGCATTGTTTCATCTCGAGACCGTTTTCATCTAAGCATGGTTTGGCTCTGCAAATTTTGCCTAGTCCATTAGCAATTGTCTCTCCCGGTAGGCGCATGCATGCTAACTCCATTGCTCCGGATGTTACTATCACTTTGGGCGACTACAAATTTCTATCTTCTCCAACGGTTCTTGGTGACTCGGATATTGATTCTCGGAATGGATTGGCTTTCTAAGCACAAGGCGCATCTTGATTGTGCAGCCAGGAAGATTCAATTGACTCATTCGTCTGAGGATGTAATTGTCTTTGCTGCTCGGGATAATATTATCCGTCTGTTTTCTCTCAATGAGAAGGGTGAACTGGATGTTATCTTGCAGATCCCAGTCGTTTGCGAATATCAAGAAGTTTTTCCAGAAGAGCTTCCAGTAATGCCTCCGCACCGGCCAGTTAAATTCGTCATCGATCTTGAACCTGGCACAGAACCAGTGTGCAAGCGTCCTTACAAGCTCGGACCTGAAGAGTTGAAGGAGCTGAAGAAGCAACTCGATATTCAAGAGAGAATGGGCCTCATCTGACCTAGTTCTTCTCCGTGGGGTTGTGGTGTTCTTTTTGTGAAGAAGAAGGATGGAACGAACCGACTTTGTGTTGATTACCGTCCATTGAACAAGAAGACCATCAAGAACAAATACCCACTTCCCAACTTCAACGAGTTATTCGAACAACTCAAAGGTGCCCAAGTATTCTCCAAGCTTGATCTCCGTATGGGTTATCATCAGATTCAAATCCGTGAGCAAGATATTCCCAAGACGGCTTTCAGGACAAGCTATGGGTCATATCAATACACTGTCATGTCTTTTGGCCTTGTCAATGCTCCTCCGACTTTCTCTCGCATGATGAACTTCATCTTCAACGCCTACACCAATGACTTCGTTTTGGTCTATCTCGACGACATTTTGGTCTTTTCGAAGAACAAGGAAGATCATGCCAAGCACTTGCGTTTGGTACTCGATAAGCTCAGGGAACACAAGTTCTACGCCAAGTTCTCCAAGTGCGAATTTTGGCTTGATGAGGTTCTTTATCTTGGTCATATCATCTCTGCCAAGGGCATTGCGATGAATCCTGAGAAGGTGTCTGCAATTGTGAATTGGGAACCTCCTCAGAATGTGAAGCAACTCCGTAGCTTCCTCGGTCTCGCAAGCTACTGTCGAAGATTCGTTGATAACTTTTCTAACATCGCGAAGCCTCTCTCAAATCTTCTCCAGAAGCACGTCAAGTACGTTTGGTCTCCGAGTGTGACATTGCTTTCAACACTTTGAAAGAGAAATTGGTCACCGCTCCAGTTCTGACTCCGCCTGATGAATCCAAGCCGTACGAGGTCTTTTGCGATGCATCTCTCCAAGGTCTTAGCGCAGTGTTGATGCAAGATAAGAAGGTTGTGGCTTATACCTCTCACCAGTTGAAGCCCAACGAGAAGAACTACCCCACTCATGACCTCGAGTTGGCGGCAGTTGTGCATGCTCTTTTGACTTGGAGACATCTCTTATTGGGAAGAAAAGTGGACATTTTCACTGATCACAAGAGTCCCAAGTACATCTTCACTCAGCCTAATCTCAACCTCAGGCAGACTCGATGGGTCGAAATGATTCAAGAGTATAATCCGAGTATCGAGTATACTCCAGGCAAGGCCAATGTGATTGCTGACGCATTGAGCAGGAAGGCTTATTGCAACAGTCTTATTCTCAAGCCTTATCAACCCGAGCTTTGTGAAGCTTTCCGCAAACTTAATCTGCAAGTTTTTCCTCAAGGTTTCCTCGCCAACCTTCATGTCTCTCCTACCTTGGAAGACCAGATTCGCCAAGCCCAGCTTCTTAATGCTATGGTGAAAAAGGTGAAGATTGGGATTGCCAAGAGTCAACCCAAGTACAAGTGCTACCGCCTTGATGACAAGGATACTCTCTTCTTCGAGGATCGTATTGTGGTGCCCAAAGGTGATCTTTGTAAGGTTATCATGAATGAGGCTCACAATTCTCTCCTCTCCATCCACCCTGGGAGCACGAAGATGTATCAGGACCTCAAGCAGGCTTATTGGTGGACTCGAATGAAGCGCGAGATTGCTCAATTCGTGAATGAGTGTGATGTCTGCAGAAGAGTGAAGGCAGAACACCAAAGGCCAGCTGGTCTCCTCCAACCTCTTGCCATTCTAGAATGGAAGTTTGACCACATTGAGATGGACTTCGTGACTGGGTTTCCAAAGTCCAAGCGTGGCAATGATGCTATATTCGTTGTCATCGACAAACTCACCAAAGTGGCTCACTTTCTGCCTATCAAAGAGTCAATCACTGCAGCTCAATTGGCAGAGCTCTATACCTCTCAAATCGTCTCTCTGCACAGTATTCCACAAGTGATCTCTTCAGACCGTGGCAGCATCTTTACCTCCAAGTTTTGGGATTCTTTTCAGAAGGCCATGGGCACCAACATCCGCTTCAGCACAGCTTTCCATCCTCAAACTAGCGGTCAAGTCGAGCGTGTCAACCAGATTTTTGAAGATATGCTCAGGGCTTGTGTGATCTCCTTCGGCATGAAGTGGGAGGATTGTCTTCCATATGCTGAATTCTCCTACAACAACAGTTTTCAAGCAAGTTCGGGCAAGGCCCCATTTGAAATTCTGTATGGCAGGAAGTGTCGTACCCCTCTCAACTGGTCCGAAACCGGTGAACGTCAGCTTTTGGGAAATGACTTAATCACAGAGGCAGAGGAAATGTGCAAAGTCATCCGAGATAACCTCAAAGCAGCCCAATCCCGCCAGAAGAGCTACTATGATAGTAAGTACCGTGATTTGGCTTTCGAGATCAGAGATCATGTTTACCTCCGCGTCTCTCCAATGAAAGGTACTCGTCGCTTCGGTATCAAAGGGAAGCTTTCCCCTAGATACGTGGGACCTTTCAAGATCGTCAGCAAGAGAGGCGATCTCGCCTATCAACTCGACCTTCCATCAAACTTTGCAAATGTTCATGACGTGTTCCATGTCTCTCAGCTTCGAAAGTGCTTCAAGGCTCCTGACTGCACCGTCAACTTCGAGGACATTGAGCTCCAAGAAGATCTCTCTTATCGTGAGCACCCCGTTGCAATTCTTGAAGAGACTGAATGCAAGACTCGCAACAAGTCAATCAAATTCCTCAAAGTCAAGTGGTCACACCATTCCGACCGTGAAGCTACCTAGGAACGCGAGGATCACCTCCGTTCTGAGTACCCGGCGTTCTTTCAGTCCTAGATCTCGGGACGAGATCCTTTCGTAGTGGTGGAGTGTTGTAACACCCCGGATATGATTTTCCCAATATGTACTCCAACTCTTGCCGTTTCCAGCGTTAAGTTATTTTATTTTCTCGGGTTCGGGTTTTTGTCTCCGTGTGTTGTTGTCGTTGTCATGCATCTCATATCATGTCATCATGTGCATTGCATTTGCATACGTCTTCATCTCATGCATTCGAGCTTTTTCCCCGTTGTCCGTTTTGCATTCCGGCGCTTCGTTCTCCTCCGGTGGTCATTTCTACCTTTCTTTCGTGTGTGGGGATTAAACATTTCCGGATTGGACCGAGACTTTCCAAGTGGCCTTGGTTTACTACGGGTAGACCGCCTGTCAAGTTTCGTACCATTTGGACTTCGTTTGATACTCCAACGGTTAACCGAGGAACCGAAAAGGCCTCGTGTGTGTTGCAGCCCAACACCCCTCCAAGTTGGCCCAAAACCCACCAAAACCATCTCCATCATCTAGAGCGTTCGATCACGATCGCATGGCCGAAAACCGCACCTCATTTGGACTCTCCTAGCTCCTCCTATGCCTATTTAAAGCCCCCTCCGAAATTGTCCTTCTCCTCCCCCGAAAACCCTAGATCCATCTCCACCCGCCGTCCACCGGACATTTTCCTGCCGACGGACGTGTCCGAACGACGTGTCCACCGCCACGTGGCATCACCAGATTCGCTCCGCCAGGCGCTCACATCGTCGCGCCGCCGAAGCCCGCGATGGCCCGTGGCCGGCCCGCCCGCGCCCGCCACCGGGCCAGAGGCGCCCCTTCCCTCGCCGGAGCCGGCCGCCTTCCCCGACG
>NC_041392.1:233214560-233398363 GCF_002162155.2 Triticum dicoccoides
CCGACCTCGCCGCCCCGTTCCGGCCGCCGCCCGCGCCGGCGAGCGCCGCCCCGCTCCGGCCACTCCGTCCCGGTCTCCTTCCTCTACTCCAGCGAGCTTCCTCCTGCCGGTGAACAGTGATCCCGGCGATCCTCGTAAAGCGTGCCGGCCGGATCTAGATCTGAGATTTATCTCGGGTTGACTTTTTGCCCGAAACCCTAAATAAATTGCTATGTTCGTCGCATCGTAACTCCGCATCTGTAGCTCCGTTTTGGGCATATAACATATCAAAATGTTCGTCTCAGAGAGAACATCATTTCATCTCATTGCATCATTTTCATTTGATTTCATCTTGATGCCCTAAATGCTGTTGGAAGAGTGCTATTTGAGTTAGTTGTCAGATCTGCTGCTCCAATTAGATATTTGTCATTTTTGCCATGATTAATGTGTGCAAGATATGCCCCTGAGCTCTTCATGAGTTTTGTTATATGTCTTTCCATCTATCCATAGGTGCAACCCATGTATTTTTGTGATGTGTGTGGTGATTAGCACAAGCTTGCAAAGTGGAGCATTCGTTAATGCTGATTCCAGGGACTTAGCAATTCCACTAAGTCCTTGATCTGTTTATCTCATTCTGCCATATGTTGATGTTGTTTCCTAGTGATCCGTGCCTCTTTTGAGGATGATCAATGAGGATGGTTTGTTAATCTTGTGGTGCTCTATCCATCCATGTCTTTGTTTGAAATTATGGAGCACCCTAGCTTGAGTCGATCAAGCTCCACTTTTGCTATTTCGTGAATCTGGGCAGATTGTCTACTTGTTAGCAATTTTGCCGAGGATGTTGTAGTTGATCCGTGCATGCTATGTTATTGTTCTTGCCATGTCTAGCTTGAATTTTGTCTATTCGTGATGGGTGTATGCTTAGATTGTCATGACATGCTCTGTAGTGAGTGCATCGAGCTTGTAAACATGCCTACTTGATATATGTTTCAGCATGCTCTAGTTTTTCACTAAGTCCGTGATCTGACTATGTTTTTGCCATGTTCACATGCTTGCAAATGTATTTTCTGATCCCTTTTGGCTCAAGGTAACTAAGAGACTTTTGTTAAGCTCTTTGAGTAGCTCCATGCCATGCTTTACCTTTCCATGTTCAGGTCCTGTAGCATATAGTTTTCATGCTCCAAAGTGGGCTACGTGATCTGAAATTCCAGACAAGTGTTAATTTCACTAAGTCTGAAATCTGTTTACCAAATGCATCTTTGCCATGCTTGTTTGAACCTGTTAATGGATGAATTTGTCGTAGCTCAGTGCTAGTCTTTTGTTAAGCATCATGAGTGGATCCCTACCAGTTATTTTGTTGTCATGTTTGGGTGCCGTAGCATGTTCATCTTGTTGCATTTAGATGGCTACTTGCTGTAAATCGCAGAACGTGGTCATATTTGAATTGCTTGCCATTTCCAAACCGTACCTCCGATTCCGGTGATCTTTATATCATTTTCAAGCATTTTCCTCCCATTTTTCCAGTGGAACACTTGGATTTCCAAGTTGAGGCCAGGTTCATTCATTCCTTGTCAAATCTTGCATATGCATCACATATTGCATCCCGCATAGCATACCATGTTTGCATCATATTGTTTGAGCTTTGCACGTGGTTGATTGTGTCCTTGTTGCTTGTTTGTCCTGTTTGGGTAGAGCCGGGAGACAAGTTCGCTAACGAGGAGCCCGTTGAGTTTGCTTTCGAGGATCCAGTCAACTCTGACAACTTTGCAGGCAAGATGATCATACCCTCGAAATCACTACTATCTTTGCTTTGCTAGATGCTCGCTCTTTTGCTATGCCTATGCTCCGATGCCTACCACTTGCTTATCATGGCTCCCAAATTGCCATGTCAAACCTCTAACCCACCATGTCCTAGCAAACCGTTGATTGGCTATGTTACCGCTTTGCTCAGCCCCTCTTATAGCGTTGCTAGTTGCTGGTGAAGATTGCAGACCGTTCCTTGTTGGAACATTATTTACTTGTTGGGATATCATTATATTGCCATGTTATCTTAATGCATCTATATACTTGGTAAAGGGTGGAAGGCTCGGCCTCTCGCCTAGTGTTTTGTTCCACTCTTGCCGCCCTAGTTTATGTCATATCAGTGTTATGTTCCCGGATTTTGCGTTCCTTACGCGGTTGGGTTATAATGGGAACCCCTTGATAGTTCGCCTTGATTAAAGCTTTTCCAGCAATGCCCAACCTTGGTTTTACCATTTGCCACCTAGCCTCTTTTTCCCTTGGGTTTCCGGAGCCCGAGGGTCATCTTATTTAAACCCCCCCGGGCCAGTGCTCCTCTGAGTGTTGGTCCACCTGTCAGCTGCCGGTGGCCACTAGGGGCAACTCTGGGCTGGCCTACCCGTACCTAAGATAATCTGAGTGTGCCCTGAGAACAAGATATGTGCAGGTCCTATCGGGATTTGTCGGCACATTCGGGCGGTGTTGCTGGTTTTGTTTTTAACTTGTCGAAGTGTCTTGAAGAACCGAGATACCGAGTCTGATCGGAACTTCTCGGGAGGAGGTCTATTCCTTCGTTGACTGTGAGAGCTTGTCATGGGCTAAGTTGGGACTCCCTATAGGGATTTGAACTTTCAAAAGCCGTGCCCGCGGTTATGGGCAGATGGGAATTTGTTAATGTCCGGTTGTAGATAACTTGAACCTTAATTTAATTAAAAATGAATCAACTGTGTGAGTTACCGTGATGGTCTCTTCTCGGCGGAGTCCGGGAAGTGAACACGGTGTTGGAGTAATGCTTGCCGCAGGATGCCCTCTAGTTACTCGCTCGCGCTTTGCCTCCTCTTCTCGCTCTCTTTTGCGAACAGGATAGCCACCATATATGCTAGTCGCTTGCTGCAGCTCCACATATTTTCCTTGCCTTTCCTATTAAGCTTAAATAGTCTTGATCGCGAGGGTGCGAGATTGCTGAGTCCCTGTGGCTCATAGATTACTTCCAAACCAGATGCAGGGCCTGATGATTCCGTTCTAGATGACGCGCTTGAGCTCAAGTGGGAGTTGGACGAGGACTCACGCCGATACTACGTGTCTTTCCCTGATGATCAGTAGTGGTGCCCAGTTGGGGTGATCGGGACCGTGTCGCATGTTGGGTTATCTTTTATTTTGGCGCCGTAGTCGGGCCATGAGTGTTTGAATGTTGTAATGCTATTTATGTACTTTGATTGACGTGGCGAGTGTAAGCCAACTATGTATCTCCCCTTTTTTATCTATATTACATGGGATGTTGTGAAGATTGCCTAACTTGCGACATTGCTTTTAATGTGGTTATGTCTCTAAGTCGTGCCTCGACATGTGGGAGCTATAGCCGCATCGAGGGCGTTACAGCGGCGGTGGCCTCTCTCTCTCACCGTTGGTCACTGATCCGGCCGCATCCCGTCCGCCGGTGGAAAGGGAGGATGTGCATCGTTTCTCCGTTCGACAGCGCCGAGGTAGCACGTCCCGATCTGCGGTACCCGCCGTTCTCTCTGACCAAGCTCCGGCGCGGTAGGGCCTATGCCAATTGCTTGCTGCCGCAGTATGGGCAGATCCCGCCCGCCGCTACTCTCCTAGTTACATCCCGATGACCCCCAGGTATCCCCTCCGGCCTTGCTCCACCGCCCGTCTTCCCACGTCACTGCATGTGGAAAATCTTGCATGTGGATCTTCCATAGTTCTTTGCCCAAAATGTAGCTCGTCTGGCGTACTTTCAATATTGCAATCTCGTCCTCACACCGTTTTAGACAATCACAACCGTGTTGTTATCTTCCCTTAGGACAAGGAATATGCTTCTTTTTTGTCATCGTATGTGTCATCAACTGTTATTGGCCAGTAATTGTTTCCTTCTACCTCTTTTTTGCACACAGGGCTATCCATTTCACCTTGTGGCTATTGCGACCTTTTGGTGAACTGCACAAATCACTTTCTTCTTCATAGTGTTTTGTGTAGTTGTACTAAAATGTCACACAGGCAACATCTCTACATTTCAGTGTGACTGCACAAAGGGAGATTGGTTTTGCTCTATGCTCCTCATCCAACTCCGAGCCTAATCTTCTCCAACTATTTGCTTAATCTTCTTCAACTAGTTAGTCTTAAGAGAGACTGCAAAGGTGACCAGCTTCTATTTTTGATTATTGTAGACACACATAATATCTTTGGAACAGGGACGCTTAGCTCTATTTTAGTGGAACTGCACAAAATGATCGGAATGTTGCATGCTCCAGACAGCTACTTTTTTCCCAACATGCCTTGTTGATTTAGACAGAGCTGGGGGGAAGTTGCTGCCAATGAAAGCATGGATCAATTTTAATTTAACACCTTCTCACAACTTTGTCTTTAGTTGTGATGTAAATATTAGCTCTGATCTGCTAATCACTGAGATGCATTAGCAAGGAAGTTAGTTTTTTATTTTTTCTGAAAGAGCATGGATGGTAAGACACACGAAACAAAAGCTGAAAGCTCAGAGCATTGTACAATTTCATGTCGCTGGAAAATTATTGTATAGTACGTCAATTATGTAAACAAATGCTGGAAGCTTGATAGCATTGCCAGAAGCCTCTTTAGCATCCGGGTCCATGTGCCATGCACAAAATTATCCTCCCTATGTTCCTAAATATTATTCTTTTTAGAAATTTCAAATGGACATATATTAGAGTGTAGATTCACTCATTTTGCTTCGTATGTAGTCACTCGTTGAAATCTCTAGAAAGACAAATATTTCAGAACGGAGGGAGTAGTGCACAACAGCATGGGAGACTCAGCCTAGTCGTTGTGCCGCACTAATAGTGAGTAACGAGCAATCAAATCATAAGCCCCACCTTTCCCACTGTAAGTTGTTCAGAAGAAGCAACCATCAATACACTCTTCTTTGAATCTGCTCATACTAATCCCTCAGTTCACTGTTTATAGAGCGCGCTTAAAAAACAATATATGGGACCAAGGCGACTAGCGATCGGCCTGAAAAATAGCATTGGTAGTTATAGCACAGCGTCTATTACTAGAGGAAATAATGCATACACACATGCATGCAGTGCTTCCACCCCGGGTACACACATGCATGCACTTACTCCACTTCGCGTAAACACCTTGTACATCGAGAGAAAATTGTGGACTTGATTGCAGTTACCATGCCCTAATTAATTGAGCATTAAACCAAATGCGTCTAAAGTCTCTTTGGTGGTGGAAATGCATGGAGAGAAATGCATAAGAATGAAGCGTGCCCTGTAAACTGTGATGGAGGGAGGAGTAGTATGATGGTGCAAAACCAAGTATGTGTATGGCCAGTCAGTCAACGCACTTCCTCTTGGCATATCACTGACATGTGGGACCAGAGTGTGAGCAAACAGATCTCAATTGACGGCAAAATGGCCAGCCCGCCATTCCTTGAGAGAGACGAGGAGCGAGAACACAAAGACGGGCTCACATGGAAGCCAAGATATATTCGAGCATGGTTGATCGATATCATCATTACATGTTCGACGTTTTTTAATAGTACTATTGGGCTGCCGTTTTCCGCACTTCTCTCAAATAAATGTGTACTTTATCAGAGATTAAAATAAAATAAGAGTACAAATGCTCCACCATGTGGTTCCGAGTACATGTATACTAGTAGTAGTACTACTCGTACTACTAAACCTTGCACTTGGCTCTTCACCTCTTCATGAAGTCGAACAATGATGGTAATATAGTGTATGCCTCTGGCAATCTGACACCAAATGAACTGTTGCACGTCCACCGCCTAGGCGAGGGTAGGTTGCATTAGTCAAAAGCTTCTCCTCATCCTGCGAGCCACTAGGCTTGAGGTAGACGGAGAGGGCGCAAGCGGGCTTCACCTTGTCGTGCAAGGTTCTCCTTGTTCTGCAAGTGGATGGAACACACCAAAAAGTAGTGCTAATCCATACTCCCTCCTTTCCGGTTAATATGGATTAATCTTTTTTGCAGGTAAATGAGAGAGCTTTATTCATATATAAGCATTCTTAGGACGATCAGCCAAGAGACTAGTCACTAGGAAGCGAGGCACCCCACAAAAAAGAAGAAGGAAGCGAGGTGTTTCATCAAGCCAGCTCTCGGACACATTCAAAGTGCAGCAAGCACGGTTCGCACAAAGATGCGCCGCAAGGTTTGCTGACCTGGTTACATGCTGAATAACAAAAAAGGAGAAAATATTACTCAGCGCTTCTATTTGTAACAGGATAGGAGCCAGAATTAAGCGAGAATTGTGGCGAGTGTTCTATGCAATCAACTTCCATTATCACATGCGAGAACCCTCGAAGAGAACCAAATGTGTTAAAGATTGCTTTATCACATTTTAAAATGAAATACGAGCGCAGACGCTCCACCATCTGGTTCCTAGTAGTACATACCTCTACAGTAGTAGTACTAGTAGTAAACTTTGCGCTTGGTTGTTCGCCTCTTCGGGAAGTCGAACAATAATGGTACTAGTATAGTGTATGCTTCTGGAAATCTGACACCGAATTAACTATTGCACGTCCACCGCCTGAGCAAGGAAGAGCTTGCATTAGTCAAAAGTTTCTCCTTGTCCTGCGAGCCACCGCGTGCAAGCTTCTCCTGTCCTGCAAGCTTCTCATTGTTCGGCAAGTTGATGGGACACAACAAAGTAATGCTAGTCCATACCGCCTCCTTTCCGGTTAATATGGCTTAATTTGAAACGAGATAAGTACATTGTCTGTCACTGCATATTTGTAAAAAATATGGTCAGTGGACTTCATAATACACTCATTGCGCTCAATATATACATTTTTTAGTGTTTATACGGTCACTAGCTCACCCTAGCTGAGTATGTGTGTGCATGCATGTCTAGGTTGAGCACTTGAGTGTGACCATGTGTGTTCTGTCGTGTGTTCGGACAAGCATGTATTAGGGCATCGTGCACGTTTTTGTGGCCATGTGTACGTGTGACTGTTGCATGCATGCACGAGGTTGTAGTCCCTCACATTCACATGTTCATAAGTCAATGCTTTGTCAAAACATTGCATGCAAGGTTTAATAATTTGTTGTGCACACATGCATTCCCGATATTAATACGTTGGTAAAGACAATTTCTTGAGGAAAACGAGCCCATGAATTGAGTACAAAGGGGACCAATAATCCAGGACGGAGGGAGTACTAGTAGTGAACCGTAAGGAGGGAGTAGGTACTAGTAGTACTACGTAACAACGTGCAACAACAAAATTCCTCTATGCGCATCATGTCTACGTGTCATGCAAGAAAATATAGATAAGTACAAGTGAGACTTAGGAACGGTCATACACGTAGGGGGAGTATGTGTAGGGGCCACTCAGGAGTAGTCAAATCACACAGTAAGTTAGTCAGAAGAAGCAACCATCATTTCACTCTTCAATGACACATATGCAATATAAAATGGTTGATACGAAGAGAAAAATAAAACTGCTCCACTATATATACACTAGCAGGAGCCTAAGCTACAAGCCTGCTTGCTTGGGTTGCTCTCTTCACAAGCATAGTACGACGCTAGCCACACCGCTAGTCACAGATCCAGCCTGATCCCGCCACTGGGTGGAAGGGGATGATGTTCCGCGTAGACGCGGTTGATAGCGGCGAGGGAGAAAATCCAATGTCGGTGCATCCCGATCGGGGGTCCCCGCGGTATGGGTCGATGCCGCCTCCCAACCGCCCTTCTAGCTACAACCCGACATCCCAGGTACAACTTCCTTTTGGAGCCGGCTTGCTCCATTGCCGCAGCTCCCCATGTAGCTCCATCTCCATGTGTATCTTTCTCTACTTCTACCGGCTTCTATTTGTGATGAGTTTATGTCTCCTGAACTAGTGCCAGTACTATTATTCTAATCACACTTCTTCAATATCTTTGCCAATAGGGATGCTCAGCTCAATTTTAGTGGAACTGCACAAAAGCATCGTATGATCTGAGGGTTCCAGTCATCTTTCCTTCGACAGGTTCTACCTAGCCAGGAAATTAAATCCTGTTTAGAGTTCAGGGTTTACGTCATAGGGACCCCATCAGTAGTTTTTTTGTACACACTCTCACAACTTTTGTCTTAAGTTGTGAAGTAAATATTGGCTATGATGTGTGAATCATTGAGATTCATCAGCATGCGTGTTAGTTTTCCTTTGTATTTGATGGAATGCTGTAACGGGGCAACCTTGGAGTAGGAATGAAAATGGAGTGGAAAGTTTCTGTTTTTCGGAGAAAAATTGGAAACGGAGAGAAACCAACATTTCATTTCGTTGGATCGCTCCATCGAGCAAAACCAACCTTTAAATCACGTCTGTCGTGTTCGTGTCGCACCCTCCTCCATGGCTCCACCCCACACGGTCGCTCAGCATGCCACTCATCGAAAACCGAGTATATGATAACTTTCCCGCCTGCTTGTCAATGGATCGTGCAATCGAGTACTAGTAGCACTACTGGAAGAGATTGACGAGGAGGAGGAGGACAGCTAGCTGTAGCACGGACTCCCAAGAACCTTTTAGATGCATGTTGTGGCTGGCTATTGCGACCTTTGAGCACGGAGCAGTCGCGTGCACCGAGAAGCGGTGCGGGTGATGCTCTCTCGGCCAGCGCGCTACTTCATTTCCGGCTCCAGTGAGAGGCCGCGTCCGCTTTGGCCGGGCATGAATGTGGCACTGACCATTTCGGGCGGGAAGCACGCGCGGGTGATGAAGAGGGTTCGGGTTGGTCAAGAGCGGGCGTGGCAGCGGCCCGGACGCCCACAAACAAGAGATGTTGTACGTAAATATTGTTGCGTACATAATTAACAACGTAAATAATGTGCCAGTTGGACAAATATGATTGGAGATGGAGATGGAATTTTTCGTAAACACGGATATGCATGTCTATGTCTATGTGTGTGTGCGCGACGCCTCTCGCAACTACTCGTACACACCATCGATGTCTCGTTCTCCCTACACACACAAACTTAGTACCGCCTCATTTTGTTCCTAGGATAGGCGTATCTTAGGAGTGGGAAACAATATGAAGTGAGATAAATGGAGTATGACGTACAAGAAGAAATGTACACGCACTCACTCCGCCTCCGAGATACCCGCGAGTACACGATGGAGCGCATTTGTATACGAAGAGGCAGCTTACGTACGTAATAATTTAACCCTTTAATTTGTTCACCTAATAATGGAGAGTCGGGGACCATACGTGAGCGATACAAACTGCGACCAGGAAGCGGGGGCGTGTTTCTGATCGAGTTTTCTTTATTGGTACGTTAAAAAAAATTGCCCACCAGTTTTTGTTTCTTTTTTCCAGAAATGCGTGTATTCTACTAAAAACCACTGCTACAGAGAGAATTTTTTACTCCATTGTATATATAGCCTCTTGTTTGATAGGGTTTCTCACGTCTCGCTCTCTCACCCTCTCCATATCTAAACAAGATGATAGTGTCCACTCTATCGATCTCCTCACCAGTGGTCACAAGTCCGGCTGTCGTGGAAGTGTCATGGCAGATGTCCTCATGGAAGGACTTACACTACAAAAAAAGACACATCCGTGACATTTTGGGCCGAACAATTTTTTTTGTCATACATATGACACTTCTATGATGATAATTGTGACAAAACCCGGTATCATCATAGATGTGGTGGGCTCCTACTTCTATGACAAAAAATCATGACAGAAAATGGGCTTTTCGTCCTGGGCGGGCCAGAGACGCAGCTGCATAACATTCTTTGGGTCGTCCATGATGGGAAAAACCATCGTAGAAGCGAGGACAAGGAGAATTTCGGGGAGTTCCCGGTTACGGTGGGAGGTCGGGGGCCGAGCGATGCGCGTTTCTCTCATACACGTATGCGCGTGTGTGTGAGGCGTTGGCTCTAACTGAACCTGAGCGAGGCGTTGGGCTCTAACTGAACTCGAGCGATTGCACTGCAGGCTACACGTTACTGAACCCGAGCAATCGATCGATGGCTATTAACTAAACCTGATCGAGCAATTCCTTTGCTACTGCTGCTAACTGAAGCCGATCGATGCTGCCTCTGGGATGAACAGTGAGCGTTGCGAGGGGGGGTGGATGAACAGTGACTGGTGGCTTTGCCTCTGTATGAACAGGACCCCGTGGTGTGGTGGAGGGCTGGATGAACAGTAGACGGTGGAGGGGTGCCCGTGGAGGGGTGGTTGAACAGGGCCCCATGGTGTGGAGGGCTGGATGAACAGTAGACGGTGGAGGGGTGCCCGTGGAGGGGTGGTTGAATAGGGCCCCGTGGTGTGAAGGGCTGGATGAACAGTAGACGGTGGAGGGGTGCCCGTGGAGGGGTGGTTGAACAGTAGCCGGTGGAGTAGCGTGCGGTGGAGGCTGGATGAATAGGAGCCCGTGGAGGATGGAGGAGGTCGACGGTAGCCCGTGGAGGCTGGAGGAGGTCGACGGTGGAGATGAACAATATCCCGGGGAGTCCCGTTTTGTGGTACGCCACACCCCTCCCGATGAACAGGACCCCCGTTTCGACCGTAGCGCTCCAACACAAGTCTGTTTCGTCCGTTTTGCGGTACGCCACACCCCTTCCGATCAACAGGACCCCCGTTTCGACTGTAGGAGGTCCGTTTCGTCCGTTTTGCGGTACGCCACACCCCTCCCGATCAACAGGACCCCCATTTCGACCGTAGGAAGTCCGTTTCCTCCGTTTTGCGGTACGCCAGACCCCTCCCGATCAACAGGACCCCGTTCCGAACGTAGGAGGTCCGTTTCCTCCATTATGCGGTACACCAGGCCTCGTTTCCATCGCCTGTTCCGTCCAAGCCCTCCCGATGAACATGACCACACATTCTGTTAAGACCCAGCCGGTTGGCTCCCACGCATTCCGTTGCCTCCCGATGAACATGACGCATTCCGTTGCCTCCCCATGAACACGACGGATTCCGTTGCCTCCCCATGAACACGATGACGATGCTGTTTCTCCGTTCCGACCCAGCCATGTACATGAGCCCTGGCCATACGTATGCGCGAGTAGGCATTCGAGACCCCGCCCGTATGTACACATACGTGGCCGTATTTCTTTCTTGCACCCTGGCCGTTGTACGTACGTGTACATGCTATGTGCACGCCTCTACTACGACACGTACCTGCCTCTACTATGACACGTGCGCGCCTCTACATCCACCAGTATATATGTACGTACACGTTCGCGACCAGAATGACAACGCTACGTACGCTTCGACTAGGTGGGTCCCGACTGTCAGGCACTTCCTTGCCTGCAAAGATGTAGTTGGTGGGTCCCAGCAGTCAGGGGGGCGAATCATTTTTTTTTGCCCGGACGCACTTCCTTGAGTGTGAAGATGTAGCTGGTGGGTCCCAGCAGTCAGGGGGAAATGTTTTTTTTCGTGAAATATAGTGGCCCGTTCGGTGGGTCCCAGCTGTCAGGTGGAGGAAACATTATTTTCCGCGTAATAAGGAGGCACTTCCTTGCTGCGGCCGTGGACCCAGCTGTCAGCGTCTCCACGTACAGTCCATGTCCGATGGAAGTCGTTCCTTGACCACATTGACCATGCCGCGCCGAGAGCACCAGGGTGGTGGACGACGGTGAGGCCTAGGAAGGGGACGCCGGGGAGCCGAGGAAGACGCGACAGTGGAAGCCTGTGTGGAGAGAGTACGAGGGTTCACTGGTTCGGCTGTGGTGTGAGGCTGCCGTCGCCGCAGGGCCTGGCCAGCGGTGGGAATAGTAGGGGGCAGTGAGGCCTCCGCGGCAGCCCAGCCGGCCACGGGAGGCAGGAGCATGCGGCACGACCGGTGCTGCTTTGGGCGGCTGGAGCAAGAAGACCAGAGGTTGAAGAAGCACTACGGCCATTGGATGGACATCGTACGGTCACTGGAGCTAGAATCATTCATATTGACTAAAGTTGACAAAGGCCCCTGTCCCAGTCAACTTAGTAGGCCCACAAGTCAGCCTCCCACCATGATGGGTCCCAGCTAGCAGGGGGTATTCATTTTTTGTGCGTAATAAGGAGGCACTTCCGGTGGGTCCGAGCTGACAGCGGGGGGAACATTTTTTTCGCGAAATACGCTGGCCCGTCCGGTGGGTCCCAGCAGTAAGGGGGGAAATGTTTTTTTCGCGAAATAAGGTGGCCCGTCCGATGGATCCCTGCTGTCAGGTGGAGGAATGATTATTTTGTGCGTAATAAGGAGGCACTTCCTTGCGGCCGCCTGGACCCAGCTGTCAGCCTCTCCATGTATAGTACTCTTCCGATGGAAGTCGGTCGTTGACCACATTGACCACGCCGCGCCAAGAGCACCAGGGCGGTGGTTTGGACGACGGCGAGGCCTAGGAAGGGGACGACACGGAGCCGGGGAAGACGCAGTAGTGGAAGCCCGCGCGGAGAGGAGTACGAGGGTTCACTGGTTCGGCTGTGGTGTGAGGCTGCCGTCGCCGCAGAATAACTGGGGGTGTGGGTGAGTAGAGCGATGGCCTGGCCAGCGGTGGGAGTAGTACGGGGCGGTGAGGCCTCCGCGACATCACAGCTGTCCACGGGAGGCAGGAGCACGCGACACGACCGGTGCTGCTTTGGGCGGCTGGAGCAAGAAGACCAGAGGTTGAAGAAGCACTACGGCCGTTGGATGGACATCGTACGATCACTGGAGCTAAAATCGTTTATATTGACTAAGTTGACAAAGCCCTTGGTACGCGTCAACTTAGTAGGCCCACAGCTCGGATTTGGCAGAGAACATATAGCCCATTTGCGATTTGTAAGAATGTACAACCCATTTTTTAATTCAAATGGAATTTACTACAGCCCATTTACAGTTTGTTAAAAGTATAGCCCAACTTCTAGCTAGGACAACGATTAATAATTTCAAACAACCACTAAAGGCAGAATTCAAAAAAAATTCCCACATTTTGATGGGATCCAAAATATTTTTATCCAAAATTTCTAGTCAGGTCAAATATAATTTCAAAATAAAGTTGTATTACGTTAAAATCCAATGAAATATTGCGCGCGCAACAAGTAATGAAATAAAAAAATTCAAATTGCAAAAATAATATATTTTTCAAACTAATTACGTGTTTGGTGCATAGTAACTATTCAGTTATTATAATTACATCCCATTTATTATTTCTTAAAGTCCATTTTCTTGTTAAGCCTAATGCATACCTCCTAGGAAAGTGTGCAGCCCAGCGGGGCGGAGAATAACAAGTTGACCCGGATATTGTGTACAACTGTCGGCCCAGTTGCATTGCTGATGTTGAAAAAAAGGCTTGTGTAGTACAGTAGAACCTAACATGGTTACTCAGCCCACATTCAACGACGCCGGAAAGGCCCAAACAAGGCTTCTGTAAAACTTTTTGAAGTCACCGAGCTCAATTAATAACTTAAGAAAAAAGGTTAGATTACAATGGAACCTAATTAAAAGATGTCACGAGCAAATAAATAATTCAACGGGTCCCACTTGTGCGTCTGCGCGTGTGTGTGCGTGTGTGTGTGTGTGAGAGAGAGAGAGAGGGAGATAGAGAGAGATATCCATCGGTCGATGCTCGTAAATACATCTTTCAGCCATATGCATTGCTGATGCTCAGTAAAAACTTATATAGTTGACACAATCATATAGAACATCATAGCACACTGAACTTGCATACAAAAAATTCATGCAGGCGGCACAATCAGGATGGAAGCAGCGGATCGCTACGGGAAGGGCTATGTTGAAACCAACGAAGTCGTACATAATGGTTCATCATCTTTATCAATGACGGGGAAATATCTTGAATGTTGTGCAAAGAAAACAGACAGACAACACAATAAGTTCTGCTAGCACATTAAGTTGACGTACAACCCTTTCTAAAAAAAGTTCAGGTACAAAATTAAAACAGGTCACAATCAAATGTACTAGCATATCAGTGCTTCACACCCATAGCTCGGATTTAACTAGTACTCCCTCCGTCCGGGAAAAGGTGTCCATAGGGCAGTGTATTTGTTTTTTTTGCAATAAAACCCATAGAGTTTTAAACACATCAAAAAGAAGTCCATCTCCTTCCTTCCTTCCTCCTCCCCCGTTGCCCGCGCCTTGCAGCCATCGCCGGCTACCCGCCTGCGCCGCCGCCCGCCTGGATCTGCGCCGCGACCAACACCAGAACCGTGGCCCAGTCTGCAACCAACAACAGCGCCGCCGCCCGCTTGCACCTGTGCCGCGGCTTACCACCTGCACCGCCCGCCGTGAAGGCGACCTGCGCCGGCGCCCTCCTCGAGCTACGCCACCGGCCCCGTTGAAGGTCGCCGCCCATGTTCGCCCACCTTCGCCGCCCACCTGCGCCTCCGATTTCGTCCGCTTTGGCCGCCGGCGCCGTGGACAATTCCGGCCACTCCCGCCTCTCATGCTGCTATTGGTGGACGACGCCGGCGCCGTGGACCTCTGATGCTGCTTTTGCCTTTTCCCCTGCCTCGCCTCTGCCGCCACTCCCGCCTGTGCTGGTGAGTCTGCCCCGCCCACCTCTGCTACTGCTGCTATTCAATTTGTTGCTATGAGTCTGAATTTGCTGTTCTCAGTACAGGCGGAGAAAATTCAGTCAGGGGATACAAAGCTAGAGAAATAATCCAGGACAAAGGCTGTACATTGCTGCTAAATGATGAACAGACTATAGTGAAAATTTAGTTTGATGCCATCAAATTCATTGAGTAATACTCTTGGCATTCTTGGAGATCTGCTAGTTTTTGGAAGTTTTTCTTGCTACAGTTAACTGAAAATGTTCAGTGTTCCAATACTGTAGAGAAACTACAGTGCCTGTAATTCAGTTATGACTCCTTTACTGAAACTGTAGTGTTTGCTAAAACTGAGATGTAAACTAAAGGAGTTTGTGATTTGCAGAAGCTGTAGCATACTCCAACAAGTGATAAATTCACTGAGAAAATGCAGAGGCTGCTCACTTGTTACTGAAAGTTTTCTGGAGTGATAAATGCACGCAAAAGAAGTTCAGTTAACTGTTACTGTTGCTGTATGAATTCCAACCAGGTCAATTTGTTGTCAATTACTCTGTAATACTCAACCAGGTTTATGCAAAATGAAGATCAACCATGTTTATTTGGATTTATTTGAATCATTTGAATTTATTTGCTTTATTTGGATTTATACACCATTTGTCCAATTGCAAACATACCTAAAGTTTCCAATTGTCCAATTTCAGTCATTCATTTTACAGAGAGCTAAGCATAGCCATGACTCTTCCCTAAACATTCCTGTAGAATCAATTCAAGCGGCACAAAACTGAAAACTGCCACAACCCCTTAACTAAGAGTTGATAAAAACATGTCCCTAAAATTGAAATTATTTGAATTAGCTAGGTTTATTATTCTTCATATACAGAAAAAGATGAATATTGTTCGTCTACTAGTTACTTCAAATTTAGAACTGAATAAAAACTTGTCATCTTCAGTAAACACTTGTAAATCTAGAGTGGTTTTAAACTTAGAATGCACCAAGTACTAATATCCTTTGCCAGGCTACACACCATCTACTTGGAGTAGACAGCAAGATTCATAAAGACATGCACGCTTCAATAGACTTGTGAATGCTAGCAAAGTGATAAGTAAAAACTTGGATGTTCTTAGAAATATAGCACCAGAGGACATTAAGTGAACTGGCCTGTATGCTAAAGGCAAGGAAATGCCACCTTCTTTTCTTCTTCGAGTAGTTGATGAACTGGCCTGTATGCTGCAGCTACACATAGGTTCTGCAGAAAATGCACCAAAAGAGTTACACACAGGTGAAGTAAGTGGAAAGCAACATTTAATCTCCACTTCTTTTCTTTTGGTAGTGAAATTCAATCTGAATTTTGTAAGCACAGAAAATGCACCAATACTGAACATTTATTCCCACCTCCACCACCATCTTGTCAGTTTCGACAGTGTGTGTATGGAGTAGTTTTGACGGCAGTATAATTTTGCATCATGTAAACATTATGAGAATGATTAAGGGTTCAGCAATCAGATTATAATTATGACCAGAACAGAGGAACAAATATCATGGTTAGTTTTATGTAAAAAAATAGAAATGGAGTTACTCACTTGAAGTTACTATAGTTACTCACATGAACTTACTGTAGTAGTGGCCAAAATTCAGAAAAGTTACTAAACAACAGAAGTAGTGGCCAAAATTCAAAGTACTAAAAAGATTCTACACTAAATATACAGTGTCATCCATGTTCTGTATCCAGGGCATTTGAATTATTCAGAGAAGGATAATGCAAACTGAAAACTAATCCATGTTCTGTATCCAGGACACTAATTTTTGACATTCGAAGCTACATTTCAATTGTTATGCCTCTGTCAATTATTGAATTGTTCAGAATATTTAGATTATTCAGAGATCCATGTTCTATATCCAGGATATTGCAAACTGAAAACTGTTAAAAAGACCATGTGTTTTTTGGGGTCAAAATCTACATGTAAAACTGAAAAGTGAAAATAAAAATGGAGAATGTTGTGTCTCCCACTCACGCGCTCAAAAAAAAAAACTACGACGCATTTTTTTATCTGTTTGTATAGGTCCCACCTATCAGGAAGGATGGGCACGTACATGAACAGGTACGACTCATCAGTCTACCCGCATAGCCTTTTCGTTCAGTCTACCTAGCCGTCTAATCAACTGCCTGCACGCCACTTCTCCCATTTACTACTCCATCGGGAACCGATTCTCCTCAGCTTCTTCACCTCCCCTTTGTCTTCATTTGCATCCAAACCCCACTGCGTTCACATTGTTTGAACCTCTTTAAATAATCATCTACTACTTCAGTTAGACTAGCCATCTAATCCTAATTCTCCAAACCATAGCCCTCCGTTCCAATGATTCCAAATGGCGGAAGAGATCGAGATGCAGGTTTTTAGCGTCCAACATGTCCTCATCGAAGGCTCGATGCGCATAGTTGCCACCATCACCATCCACCCAAGGGTTGTTCGGCAGTGGATCAACAATGTATCCAACTCCCTCAAAAAGGTAGAGACGAGGGTCATCGGTCTCGACGTAGAGTACATGGAGCATGCCCCTGGGAAGATCCAGAGCGCCACTGTCCTTCAGTTGTGCCATGAAGATGATGTTTTGGTGTACCACATCATACACTCGCCCTCCATACCACGTGAGCTTCATGATTTCTTGTCTCGGGAGGACGTATACTTCTGTGGGGTAGCCATCAAAGGGGACAAACAAAAGCTGGAGCCGTACAACCTTGATTTGAAAAGCATCGCTGACCTACAAACCAGAATCAAAATTCCTGTTGAAGATTGTGATAAACAGATACCATCCCTATTCGACGTAGCAAATTTTGTGCTCGGTACAAATCTTCAGAAGGGTGACGAGATGGTGGCATTAAGGTCGTCTGGATGGGAGAATTATCCCTTGACGTACGGGCGGATAAAATATGCTGCCCTCGATGCCCATGTGAGTTTCGAGATAGCTGCAAGGTCCAAAGAGCTTGTTGCGAAGCCGTCTCCCATAGAGAATGAGAAGAAGAAGAAGAAGAAGAAGAAGAAGAAGAAGAAGAAGAAGAAGAAGAAGAAGAAGAAGAAGAAGAAGAAGAAGAAGAAGAAGAAGAAGAAGAAGAAGAAGAAGAAGAAGAAGAAGAAGAAGAAGAAGAAGAAGAAGAAGAAGAAGAAGAAGAAGAAGAAGAAGAAGAAGAAGAAGAAGAAGAAGAAGAAGAAGAAGAAGAAGAAGAAGAAGAAGAAGAAGAAGAAGAAGAAGAAGAAGAAGAAGAAGAAGAAGAAGAAGAAGAAGAAGAAGAAGAAGAAGAAGAAGAAGAAGAAGAAGAAGAAGAAGAAGAAGAAGAAGAAGAAGAAAAGGCTGCACTAGCAGGAGGGCATTATGGATGGATGAACTATTTCCTCTCTTGTAAAAAAATTATTCCCTCTCGGTGTATATTGATATAGATGGACTATTTCGATGGTGTGCATGTCTTTGGAACAGAGTAGTAGCGTGGGTCCGCTTGACTATAAGGAACTATTGATCCGCATATATAGCTTTCTTTGCTACTCCTTCCAGTGATCGGTATGCAGTGCATGTGTCCGTAGACATGACAGCTTGTGTGCATGACATGTGGGCCACCTAAAATGCGGCGAGCATCAAGTTTCTACCACAGCCACCCGCGATTCCCATGACGCTGCTCAAACCCATGAAACCACATGTCCCCCGACCTGCGGCTCACCCCTCTTGGCCCCACTGCCCCTCTGCCTATGGGAGCATTACATGTGGACCAGTCACCTATCGGGTCCACATGTTATTGACTCAAAGGTAGGTGTAGTAAGGCGCTGATGCTTAGTCCCGATGGCCCTGAGAGGGAAATGTAACTGCTGCGCCAAGGCTTGTGGTGCTCCCGCAGCATGAACTCATGCCAAACTCGAGATTTGTTTCTTTACTATACATGCACGCAACAATTTAATGGACATTGTAATCTCAACATGTGATGGGGAGCTCTAAATTTGAATTTGAAACTTATAAAATGAAAAGATTCAAAACAAATAAACTAGGAGAGAGGGAGTATATAGTAGGATGTGTCCCATACAAAATAAGTCCCCTGGTTTGTCACCGGAAGATGCGGTTAGAAAGGAGCACAGCATCTTCCTACTCGTATGGCAACAAATCGGCCGCAGACAGCATGGTCCTCCTTTGACCGCCATGTGCAAGGTTTGTGCTATCTTATTCAATCTCACTGTGGTTCCATCGTACCAATTCATGCGGTGGCCCGTTGCATGGCTGATCCCAATGTTGCACAAAGGTTCTATGGGAACGGTGTCACCATTGTAAATGTTGTGCAAATTGATGTTGGTACCCTCCTGTACATATGCAAGCCAATCTCCACTCGCACCGAGCCTAACCTATGAAACAGTGGGCAAGGGGAGAATTAGGAAATGGACACGGAAGTAGTCTTTAGAATGCATTTACTACATGATCAAACTCATCTTACCTGCTCATCGAAGGAAATCCGAGTGCCCCTCAACGCCAGCATCTCGAGGGGCGTCAACTTGCAACTACGGCCATGCCGTGCTAGAGAGACCCCCAAGGAAACATCCTCGTGTGTTCCATGGAACATCAAGATGCATTTGTATGAGTAGTTTATCTTGTGAGAGAAAAGGATGAACGAGGGAAGGCCTCTAGAGATAGAGATGGACACTACTACTACCAATGTGCTGGCCCATGCGTTGCAATGGATCCAAAGTAGTAGAATAATACTTTTTCACGTGCTTGAAATATAAACACTCTAGTTTTGATATACATGTGTCAGCAGACATGACAGCTTGTCCATGGAAGTTGAACCACGGAGACCATCACATTTCTTGTTTCTACCACTGCCACACCCACACGCGATTCCCACGACGCCGCTCCAACCCACGGCACAACGTCCCCCCACGTGGACATGGATCCTCTGACGTGGCTATCACTGCCTTGCCCTGCCTTTCCTTCACTGAGAGGTGGGACCCACGCTTATGGGTCCCACATGTCAGTGACAGAATGGTAGGATCGTTCGCGTCAGGGGATCCTCATCCCCCCGACGTGCCCATCATCCCTCTCGGCTCCACCGCTCCTCTGCCTTTGTGTGCATGACATGCGGGCCAGCTGAACTGCGGCGACCATCATCTTTCTACCAGAGACACCCGATTGGACGCGGTTTACCTGCTCCGCTGCTGTGCTCCGATCCCTAATCCCGCACCATCGAATTTTCATCCAGCAGCTGTGACACATTTCGTCCCAGGCATCAATCCTCAGCTGGGGTACTTATGTACTTCCTCTGGTCCTTTGTATTCTGCACATTGGATTTGCTGAAAGTCAAACTTTGCTAAGTTTGACCAAATTTATATTAGAAATTATTAGCATCTATAATATCTAATAAATATAATATGAAAATATATTCCAAGATGAATCTAATGATATTGGTGTTGTTATGTGAATGTCTATAATTTTTTTATATAAACTTGGTCAAAGTTGGATGAGATTGACTTCGGATAAACCTAATATGCAGAGTAAAAAGGACCGGAGGGAGTACTACAGGTAGTACCCACCGGTGTGACCATCTACGCCTCGTAATGCCCTGACGCCTAGCTGTGGCACCCTCACCATGGCTACGCCACCACCGGCCGGTTCATCTCGAATGAGTGAGTCACGAACCACGCCACCACCATGAGAATGACATGTGGGCCAGCCGCATTTAAGGTCCGCATGTCATTGACTCATAGGCCGGGCACTAAGCCACTGAAATTTGGTCCCGTGGGCCCCGAGAGGGAAATGTAACTCCTGCGGCAGGCCTTGTGGTGCTCCCGCAGTAGGAGCTCGTGCCAAAACTGGAATTTGTTTATTACTACTACCAACTAGTACTAATAAGGTACACGTGCATTGCATGCATGAGATTCTCGTGGTTTGTGCATTATGCTTCTACATGAGGAGCTTTTTGGATTCTAACATGTGGCAAAATCTGGTGGAATGTAAGGCTAGGCAAGTTTGATTAACTTAGGTGAGTGTTTGGTTCAAGCCACACCTTAGGCAAGCCACACTAAGGCCCCACATGACATACACACAAAAAATGTGGCAATATTCGCTTAGGCTTGCCAACTTGTTTCTCTTGTTTTGAAGAACTAATAACTTTGCCTAAGCTTAGTTGTGGCAAAGTTAGTCATGAATTAAGTTCAACCATGGAGTCTTCTAGATTATACATGTGGCAGAATCTGGTGGATGATATCCAACGGCCAGTAGTGCTCGGCTTTGCCATCTTTGTACCATCGGATTGGCTTCATCCAACGACCAACTTTCAAAGTTTTTCACACACTATATAGGGGGTATAGATATAGATGTGTCGGTTCGTTGCAATGGATCCAAAGTATATATATATCTATTTAGTGGAGTGCACTCTAAACACATTATCTATTTATTTTTCTCTAACCTTCCGTAGCCATGCAACCAAGCCACATAAGCTTCATGGGTGCCCCCCACATCATATTATTCATACTACGTTGATTGAAAAAAAGATAAATCACCCAAAACAAGATCTTCCTGTTTTTTGTTCCTACGATGTTGTGCCGTGCACGTACCTACTAGTTGTATAGTGGTAGTACTAGTAATATAGTATTAGGAGTACAAACTTGGTACTAGTAGGAGTAGTACTAGTACAGAATACTCCTACTCTATCAACGAGCCCCGTCTGACACCAAATTTCTTGGCTTCCGTGCTATAGCTAGATCTTCCCCTCGTTTCTGTTTTCCAACCCGGCGGCGGGCGGGGTGTCGGTTTGCTCAACGGTGGTCCCACATGAAAGTGAAAATGATAGGCAACATGCCTTCCCTAAGCTATGTGTCGTGCTCGACGGGCCGTGTTGTACTCCCGATTCCCGGGCGTGTGGGGGTGCGACGCGAACGCGACATGCCTTTTCCTTTACCAGCAATGTGCTCGTGCGATGCGACGGATCCAAAGTAGTATAATAGTAGTATTTGTTCACAAACTTGAAAGAAATCACTATTGTTTTGATATACTCCTAATATATTACTCCCTCCGTACCTAAATATTTGTCTTTTTGAGAGTTCAAATGGACTATCACATACGGATTATATAGACATATTCTAGTGTTTCTAGCAAGATGCCCGCGCGTTGCACGAAGTTCATGGAAAAGGTAAGCACAACTTATAAATTGACGGATGGAGTACTAGTTACAGTGATGCATATAATTAAGCAAAGGGATCGCACATGTCGGTATTGACTGGAACGAGAATGCAACATAACAATAAGTATTAAGGCCACGATGATGCGATCGCAGTGGTGGTTACAGAAGGCAAGAAGAAAGATGGATCCACGGACGTACGACCTCCTCCTCCTCAACTTAGTGCGCCGGGCCACCGACTGGTGGCTAAGGAGCGGCGACTTTTGTGGTGAGGTCGAGGTGCTTCTCGGCAAAGGCATCCAAGGCTTCCAGCCGGTTGAGGAAGGCCAACGTCGTAGCGTCCTCACTGGCCTTGTAGATACCTATGTACACGATTTCCTCGTACATGTGGATGTGTAGTTCAACGAATTCTTGCAGGGTGAGGCGCCTCGCGGCGAGCGCGACCTCCAGGTGGACATTCTTCGGCGTCGGCGGCAGTCGCAGGGCCACCAGTGCTTGAAAGAGGTTCCGGCCATGGAGGCCGATTAGGGTGGTAGGCAATGAGGAGCCTAGGCGCGTGGGCTGGAGGAATACGGCGATGTCGTCCACGAGCTTCTTGAGGATGGTGAACTTGTTGTTGGTGGCAACGATCATCTGGTCCAACTAAGAGTCGTAGTTGGAGTCGAAGGCAGCCATCCACCAGCCGGTCTCCAACACCGCCTGTAGATGATTCTCGGTGCCATGCCGCATGTCGGCGTCGTGGACCATCTGGCACAGCCGCTGGCCGCTCACGCGCATTGCCGCCATGGGGGAGTGAGCTCTTTTGCGCTTAGTGTAGGTGCTTAGGAAAATGCTTAGGTGCGTACTATGTGGTAGATGCATTGGAATGGAGGGGCGCCTTTATATGAGGGCAATGAGGGCAAACTGCGTTGCATTCACATCGTGCAGCCTCTTTTCCCGGACCTCCTCCCATTACTTCCCTCATGCATTAATTGAAGGAGGATGCATTGGCTGTTTAACATATCGGGAACCGCTACTCCCTCCCTCGTCTGCATTAAAGACGTATCGGGAACTGCGCCGCCCGCTGTCAAATCGAATACTCCCTCCGTCTAGGTGAGTATTAAGTCATCTTACGAAAACCAAATAGTAAACACATAGGCATGGTGCATTAACTCTCATGTTGTTTCTTATTTTTTGACATAAATAGAGGAATCAACCAAGAAGGGATGTGGGGCTTGTATGCTTTTCATGACTTGAGACTATCAAACATGACATGCAGTGGTCAGTTCGTTGCATAAGAAGAAATACAACCCACGTCAGCACACACGCATCTTATATAGCATCACATCCAATGGCTATAAAAGATGAATGATACCAGATTATATCTCATCTAGATGAGTTCTAGCAAAACTGTATTAATAATACTTAGTACTCCTGTGCCATGTATCATATATTAGTATCATGTAGTACTATATTTATTTATGAGGTTTCCAGATGGCACTACACCGCCAAGAAAAGAGGGTGACATCAAAATTATGGACTATTTTTTTGAGTATGTTGGTAAGGTCCGGTCATAGTCACTTGTTCAAATCTCTAAAAAGACAAATACTCCCTCCATTCGGAAATACTTGTCATCAAAATGTATAAAAGGAAATGTATCTAGACGTATTTTAGTTTTAGATACATCTCTTTTTATCCATTTTGATGACAAGTATTTTCGGACGGAGGAAGTAGAAAACAGAGTTGGTGATGATGGTGTGTGTGCCATCCTGCAATATAGGCCGTCGGATTTATATCTAACGGATAGGAAAGAAACTATGGCAATTTTGCAAAAATATACCCATACGTCTCTCCACGTTCGCAAATAAGGCCTTCCCTCGTTCAACCTTTTCTCTCACAAGATAAACTACTCATACAAATGCATCTTGAGGTGTCCATAGAATCGAAGAGAGGGATGATGTATGTGTGTGTGTGTGCACGCGATCCATAAAGAGTGCCATCTAATTTGTGTGTGCCCACGTCAAAGATATATAGTGGATGGCCTACTGGAACGTGAGATGGGACACGTGCAGTTTGTCTCTGTGGCATGGATACCTACCTACAGCGCTCGACTATCGGTGTGTGGTGGGGGAAGAGGGAGGCCCAATTAACTATAGAGGTACAATGGCTGGTATATGTGTGGAGGAGGAGAGAGGCCTACCTCATGTATTAAGGAGATCGATCTGCTTCATGTATTAAGGGAGATCGATCGGCATCCATGCATATGTGCAGGAGAGGAATAAGGTTGGGAGAGAGACAGAGCTAGAGCGTTGGAGGGGGTGGTAGTGGAGTTGCTTCTAACAAATGGTGGGATAGGCTGGCTAGACAAACGGAGGGCACGCCCACAATATCAATAAGAGAGGAGATGGCTGCTTGTTGTCTGTGCACGTGCGTGTGAGAGACGGGTCAGGAGGCATGCACGAATGATGAGGGGGGTCGATGTGGCTGTGGTAAGCAGACGTAAATACATAGGAAGATCAATCGCCCTTTGTTAGAGAAAGGAGAGACATAACTTGTGAGGTACGTCGATCGATGGGGGGTAGTTAAAGTCGATCTAGGTACATGTTGGGAGATCGATCGGTATACATGCATGTGTGTGTGTTAGAAGCAAAAGAGGCACGAGGAGAAGGATAGAGTGAGAGGGATGCATGTAGGAGGTGGTACGAGAGGCATACTATATCGAGGGGGGAGGAGTGTGCGAGTACGAGAACGATGAAAAGAGTGGTGGGAGTGAGGCATGGACGGTGACAAGAGAAGAGGGGAAGCTTGTGTTTGTGCTAGGCACACCTGGCTAGAGAGGCATATCGATTGATGTGTGCCATAAAGAAGGAGCTGGGGGGCCTACACACACCATGGGTGAACGACCTAAAGTGAAAAGACGAATTTGCGCGATGGAGCTAGAGAATGCTGAGGGAGGGTGAGAGGGATGCGGGCATGTGCATGCACAAGAGAAAGTTAGCGCTAGCTACAAAGATAAGAGGGTTGTGTGGGTGTAAAAGACGAATAGAGAACATATATACTTCATTATAAAAAGTGAATTCGGATATTTGAAGAATTTATCATAGTGTTTCAAACCGACGCATGTGTGAATATATATAATGGTGATACACATGGTGTGGTTATGAACATGTTATACTACATTTAATATATTTTATCTCTACTCTTATAAAAACGGAGTTGTTGATGATGGTGTGCCTGCCATCCTGCATTATAGGCCGTCCGATTTATATCTGGCGGATAGCAAGGAAACTATGATGGTTGAAGTTGGCAACAATCATGATTGTAGATTCTTATTGAAATAGAGAAACGAATTCAAATTTAGTTCGAATTGCAGCGGCAGTATAGACATTTGGAATGCACTAAAATGTTGGTATGAGTAGGTTACATGCATTATACAGCAAGCGAAAAAATTTAATCGAACATAACATGGATTCATACTCCCTCCTTCCATCTATATAGGGCGTAATGAGATTTTTAAGACCGGCTTTCACTATTGACAAGACTAATAGTACATGACATGCACAATGTGAAAATTATATCATTGAAAGAACCTTTCACAGACGAATTTAACGGTGTGCTTTGTGTAAGTTGCATGTCATATATCATTGCTCTAATATTTGGTCAAAGTTAGCATCGAAAAACGCATTAGGCCCTATATAGATGGAAGGAGGGAGTAGCTTTGAATAGCATTTGTATAGTAAAACAGGGCAAGACTCTCTCTTTGTGTGGTGTGAATAGTTTTATTTTTTTCGTTTTCTTTTTGGTTGAGGGAAGTGCGAATTGATTTGGTACGTACAAGTACAATATTACTACATGTTAGGCTTGTCCCTAAAATTCAACCCGTGCCTTGTTATATCCTAAAAATTCAGATATCGTGCTCCCAAAACTGGCGCCTTCACAACCTGCGCCTTGCTATCCCGAAATTACAACGCGCGCGAAAACTCCCTCCAGCTGCCAAATCCCGACACACGAAATCCCCCTTATAACCCTGAGCCGAAAGGGCCGCTAGTTCAAATCGGTGGGGGGTACTTTTGTAACACACCCTACATTTTGGACAAGTGCGTCCCTATGTCATGCTTCACCCCCTCCCATCACCCCCTTTTCACCATTCGAAATCCCAGGCTGCCATAACCTCTCTGCTCCAGCCGCGAAACCCCACCCTCCTCCGTCCGCCACGTCACCGCTACCCAGCCGGAGCCTCTTCCCCGATGACGTCGTCCACCGCAACAGCTCGACGTCCCTCGTCCACCTCCTCGGATGAGGATCCGTCGTCCATCTCATCGTCCTACCGGTTCAGCCGCCCCGTCCTCCACCTCCAAGGAGCTGCTCCGACGATCGCCTCGTCTATCGCGGCTGCTCCATCCCCATAGCGCCGCCTTAACCTTCTCAACCGGAACCGCAACATCCTCACCGACTCCTCGGACGAAGCCGAGGCCTACTCGGCGCCACCAAAGAGGTTGTACACTCATCGCATCACACCTTCTCCTTAACTCGACTTCCCGGCGTCGACAGTGCTCCATCCCGCACCCCCATGGAGCGGCTACCTTGAAGCCGGCGCCGCAGGCCACATCTCCACGGCGCCTTTCCCCAGTGCGAGGCCCCTTCAGCGGCGGCGTCCATACCAGCCGGATCTGCTGCTGCTGCTCTGGCTCTCGCTCGATCGCTCGCTCGCCCAGCTGCTGCTACTGCTCTCCCCCTCGCTCATGCTGCTGCTCTGCTCTGATTAAGCCACACTTCAGTCGACTGAATTGACTTTTGGGTCAGTCGATTTTCAGGGGTTGGGGGGGCTCGCCGGAGTTAAGGAAGAACCACCCGCAGCGGGGACGGGGGCTCACCGGAGAGGTACCCCACTATCTATCTTAGGATTCAGGGTGGGGGGCGAGGGGCCTAGAGGGCTGGCCGAGGCGGCGGTGGCGAGTTGCTTTGGGGCGGCGAGGCAGCGCTGGGGCCGGCGGTTCGGCCGGTGGTGGCTGGCGGCTCAAGGGGTGCAGGTTGAAGATGAACTGCAGGCCCTCCCTAAACTACATGTGAAGTGCCTCTCTGCTACCATTGCGTTCAGTTTCGACAGTAGCATTCAGATTCCACAGTAAATTTCAGTTCCGACAGTTAAGTTCGGAGTCAACAGTTTTTACCTCATCTGTTGTAGTCAGGTGGTTTTTGGTGATGTTAATTTTACATCCATTTTACATCATCTATTGGAGAAGCTATTAGAATCCCACTTGAGATTGACGATGTCTATCTTGTGCTGCTTCAGCCTTGACTTCTTACGGCTCACCGGAGCTGCTCCAACAACAGAATGGTCCATCACAATAGAGAAGTGCCCTGGACGCCATCTACAGATTCCTGAGATCTTCCTCCACACCTCCGACAGCCACCTCTGCCTTAACTGCTTCAGCGACCAACTCAATGATGCTGAGGTCGACACAGCTACGGCAAAGAGGTTGTACTCTTGTTGCATCACTTATTACTATACATTCACGTCGATCCATTAGGGCTATTTTGGTTCAACAAAAAAACGTCGATCCACTGGTTGTTACCATCACTCTAAATTTCTGCATGCTCTCCTTACATAATCTCACCATATTTTTTTCGTATGCATGTCAGATATTGTACACAGTCATGCTGAACATGTAGAGAAAAAGAGAAGAGTTTTGCGCGGCAATACAATGTCATGCAGACATCGCTCCATGGTGGGTTCAATGGCAAACCCTCCCCACCCCTCTCCAGATTGTAATCCAGAGGAAGATATCTATTCTGAGGCGGATTCAGACGCTGCTGACCACTCCTATTTACCCCCCAAGGTGTTTGCTCTACCTTGGCATGATGATGTTAGTCATATCATTCATATGTTGCCTCATGCCTTTTAGCCAGCCATAATATATGTGAAATGTGCAATGCCATCCTGTTTAACTAGGCATCATATGTTTGAATGGTATCTTGCCCATCCTTTTCTTCATTACATTTCCATTTGTCGACAATGTTTGTACATTAAACTACTCTTCTTGTGAATTAGTCATTTGGGTGGGAGATGGAAAAATTTGGAGTGAAAACAAGGCCTTCAGAGCAGACAGTGCTACCTGTCGAAGCAGATCTCTTGTTGGGTCCTGATAGCTCCTCAGAGATGGATTCAGAGATAGATGACTAGCCCTATTCCCCCACAGAGGTGTATGCTCTAACTTGGCACTGTTATACTGCTCATATCATGCATACGGTGTCTTGCATCGCATAGTTTAGACATCATATACACAATATTCAACACCATGTTCTTAGTTCAGACATCATATCGAATGCCCTCTGTTTAGCATATAAATCACATATGTGTATTAAATGACGCGATCCTGATTACTTAGATAACATGTAGGTGAATTATGTCATGCGATCCTGTTTAGATATTCATCATATCTTTGAATTATGTTATGCTATGCTATCCAGTTTAGATAGACATCATATATGTGAAATTATGTCATGCTATCTGTTTTAGTTAGACAATATACATGTCAACTATTTCATGCCCTCTTTTTTCCACACTATCTATTGCATCTGTCTCTCAATGTCTATACATTCAACTATGTTTCCTATTTATCAGCCATTTGAATTGGAGCGGGTGATGCCATTATCTAGCAGACTAAAAACACAGTCTTCAAATAAAACAGTGCTACCTCTTGGTGGAGATAGCACCCCGGTTGTACATGCACAAGAACCAGACCTACCACACATAACCCAAACTCTCGCAGATTGTACCCTTACCGCGATGGACGGAGAACCAGCTTCACCCAATCTAACCCCAACCCCAGCCGATAGTAACCCAGTTCCTGTTGACACAGCACCATCTCCACCACAGAGCTCCCAAACAAGAGTAGTTAGTAAGGCAGCTCCAGTGCCCAAAGGGCTAGTACTATCACGGCGAACCCCAACTCCACCAGTTAGTATGCCTATTCCTATGGAGGAAGCACAACCAGCTAGTCATAGTTTAGCATCTATCGCATTTGATGTTGTTAAATCGTATGTGCGTATCTTCCCATCTTGGAAATATTATACTGAAAATGAAGGAAAATACCAGTTGCAGGTGTTTGTCCAGGAGTTATGTGTAAGTAATGTTATTCATGGCAATTACTTTGCTTCGTCCCATACATCCTACCTCCATGATGGTTATAATACAACAAATTTCCCATTTTTCTCTATAGAGAAGGACCGATCTGGAAACTCAGGATGAGGTAACCTGTGCTAATACCTATGCTATCTTCAAGAATGCTTGGTGGCAGTATCGGAATTACCTGAAGAAAACGTACTTCACCGGCAAAGAAATTCATCAAATTCCCTTACGTTCTCCTGAGACACATTTACTGGATGATGACTGGGAACGCCTTGTTCTGTACTGGTCCCGAACCAAGAATTTGGTAAGGTCTATGAGCTCATTTTCTATTTTAAGAATTATATTCTTGTGTCTTACTGTACTCTGTTCATGTAGAACAAGTGCCTAAACCTGAAGAACAATTGTTCTAATTTAAGATTCCATTGCTATCATAGTTCAAAAAAGCGCTAGGCGTTAATTGTGCATTTTGCCACCGCCTTGCGCTTTACTGACCAACGCGCATGCTTATGCGCAGTTATGCACAGATTATGCGTAGTTATGTGCAATGCGTTTTGCCAACGCCTAGAGCCTAGGCACGCTTAAGCGCTTGCTTAGGCGCACTTAAGCGCTTTCTTAGGCGCGCCTTTTTTAACTATGATTGTTTTGCTCTCGTATCACTGTATTTACTCATACAAACTTATTTTTGAATTGAAGGATCCAATCGAAACTCCAATGGCACAGCAGGTATGGTCACACATGTTTCTTTAACAGGTTTTCTCTTATCAATAGCTCTGTTTATTTCAATTTCAATTGTGTATACAGTTGACTTTCATATCATGCACATTACTAGCATCACAACAGAGCCAATAGTGTTGTTGTACATGTAGACCCGTGGTACCCATCTGAAATCTTGTTGTGCCGTGTAGTTTCCCACGCTTTGTATTCTTTCACTGCTGCTTTGTCTTGAACTGATATGATTTGAACCGTGTCTCTATTTTGATTTTGCAAGACAATGCAGTGACCATAGGACATAGATATATATGTTTGTTTGATGCTTTTATTATGTACTAGTACTTGGCAATAGAAGACTTGGTAGTTTAATCATGTCCACCTTACTAATGAACTGGTTCACCGAAATGAGTTTCATATACTAGTACATGCTAAACTTGTTATGTGTCTGCTTGTTTCTTCTTTTAGAATGCTGACAGAATATTGGGGAAGAGTGCCTTATTAAGCAATGGTAAAGGAAGTAATGCAGATAAGGTTCAGGATAGTGACACATCCTTGTTGGTCTCCAACAAAGCTGATAAAACAACTAAGGAAGACTATCTTGAAGACAGCAAGACAACCCCAAAGTCCTGTCTTGGTTTAGTGTTCGAGTTACTGGCCACTACCTCTTACACAAGCTATTCAAACTCACTGTCTGAATCAGTTCGGTTTCTTGAGTCTCAACTACAAGCTGAAAGACATCGAACAGCTGTGCTGCGACAAGAAGCGGAAGGACTGCGGAAGTCCTTGGAGCATTCAGATGCATACTTTCTGGTGCAACAACAAGCGTTGGAGGGTTTTAGCGCCAAACAGGACAAAGCTAATTAGCTTGCTAAGCTTATTGCCAGCATGGTGGATACCCAGGATAACGTTTCTTGAGCTCTTCTGAAGTTGTTTCAGTTATGCTCTTGTTTTGCTGCCGCATTTATTTGCACTGGTGGCCAATTTTGACGGCCAGTGTATGTAATGTGCTGCTTTGTTCCCTATATTTGCACTGGTGGCGAACTTTGATGCCCAGTGGATGTAATATGTGTAATAGCGGTAATATGCTAGCGTTAATTACATGCTTATTTATTTCCTTATTGTCTTGTTTAGTTGTTTGCTTGTAATCACTGCAATTCTTTTTTTGTTTTTTTCTAGTGGCCACAATAGCCTATTTTTGGTAACTACGCCGAAATAACCATGGCAACACACGGGCTGTTGTAACCATGGGCCTCCTGCAGGCCGTATGATCCATGGGCCTTCGTCCGGCCATAGGATCCATCGGCCTTCTATACGGGCCTTAGGGTCCATGGGCCTTCTACAGGACGTAGGGTCCATGGGCCTTCTACGGGCCATACGATCCATGGGCCTTCTACGGGCTGTACTATCCATGGGCCTCATACGGGTCATAGGATCCATGGGCCTTCTATGGGGCGTATCATCATCTCGCCAATCATGGGCCGTACTATTTGTGGACCATAACTGGCCTTTCATAGGCCGTATTTGATAACTCTATGAAAACAGCCCAACGGGTTTTTTTACATGAAAACGGCCCAACGTATTAACGGTCCACAAACGGGCCGACTGTAACGATAGGCTGAATTTCGCCCACAAGCAGAAAATGACAGTAACGGGCCGTATGTAACCGAATGCTACAAATGAGCCCAAGAATCAAAGGGCCCTGAGAAGGCCGAAAGATAACTTGGGCTGGAAACGGCCCAATGGAATAACGGTCCGTTAATGGGTATAAAGTGATACATTGTTCATTACGGGCCAGTTTCACCACGGGCCATTAATGGGCCAAGAGTTACAAAGGTCCTCACATGGGCCGAAAGAAGTCATGGGCCACACATGGGCCGTAAGTTAAAACGGGCTGAATCATATTGGACGGCCCAAATGACGCTACTGGGCCTAATTCGGATAGGGCATAATGGGCCCTGGGTTAGCAGGTTGTAAATGGGCTATATGCGAACAAGCTGTTAACAGGCTTTCCGTGGGCCGGCCCGCCACCTTTTGACCAAGTCAAACGGGCCGACCTTTTCACAGGAATGGGCCTCTATTGGGCCATGCCACGTGTCACCGTATCATAGGCTCCTTCGGTCCAATGAGCGGATGACATCTGTCCCAACGGTGAGCCGACACGTGTTTCCTCCAGCCAATGATGATTTTACACGTGGAAAATCCCCATTGGTCGAGGCTGTTAACGGGTTATCGGATCCAAAACCCGACCCGATAGCTTAAAGGCGTTCCGTTACGGTGGATGCCACGTGTCGGTCACCCTTGACGAAAGCACTTCTGTGACGCGCGATTTATCGTCATGGAAGTGGACACTTCCATGATGATAATTTTGGTAATGTCATGGAACACTTCTACGACAGGACAGGTACGACTCTCTTGATTCTGTCATAAAATCGTCATGGATGTACATGCATGACAAAAAACGCGACCTACTGTGACAAACACGTATCATCACGGAAGTGTATTTTTTTGTAGTGTTAGTTGTGGAGCCATTGCAATGAGGTTAGCTTAAAGGGGTTAAATGGGACAAAGGACACGGAGAGTTTATACTGGTTCGGCCCCTTGCGGTGAATGTAAAGGCCTACTCCAGTTGAGGTGGTATTGCTAGCGTTTCGATTACCAGGGAGCAAACACGCTTTGCCTGGCTCTCTATTTGATGTTTCTTGCCCTAAGCCGCTGCTGGGTCGTCCCCTTATATTCATGGGTTAACGCCCTGCGCCTACTGAGTCCCGTCCGGCTCATATAACGTGTCCGGCTCGGTGACGTATCTTACATGCCTTACATTACAAGTCTATACGTACATGGCGGTTTATACTTACTGGCCTTAAGCCGCCTCTGGGCTTGGACATCTTACAAGCCTAACTGTGAACCGCCATCTTGTATATTCTTGGGCTTCATACAAATGAGCCGCCATTATCGTTGACCCGGCCCCTCCTGGGCGGGTTATATCTGATAGTCATATCCCCAACATTAGGCCCCAGGTTGATTTGAACTTGTTCATGTCAATCTTCAACACTTAGAAAATTCCTTCTACATCTGTTGTGAAAACCTTGTAACCCGCCATGATGTCATCTCTAGGAATTTCGGAAACCCGCCACGACGTCACTTTACCAGATCTTTTACCTTTAATGTCCTTCCAAAAACCGAGGCATCCAATTAGTTGGATAATCATCATTTGGCCTCCTCGTTTTTCGTGCCTACCTGTTGCCCCTTTCCTTATAAATAGGGTCAAACCACCCCTTTCTACTTCTCCTCTCTTCTCCTTCTTGTCTTCTTCTTCCTCGCGACGCACCAGCCCTCACGAGCTCTGCCACAGTCGGCCTCCGTCCTCTTCGTCAACTCTGGCCGTTGCATCACCCTGAATGGTCCAGAAACTCCGCGGCACTCCTACGCTCTGCATCACCTTGTAAGTTTTCCCTTTTCTTTTTCATGGATTTGTTCTTTAGGGTTTCGGTGTTTGTCGGTGTTCATCGCCGCTCCTCCTTCTCGTTGCTAGATCGTGTAGTTTTGATCTGAAAATAATGTAGGTCTTGTGCGGTAGTAGTTTTAGCACCCACTTTTGATATTAAAACATATCCTCATCACGACAGATCTCCTCTAGGGCACCTCCACTTTTCTGCTGCCACCTCGGTAGGTTTAGATTTTATCTCCTTTTTCTGAACAACTGTAGATCGAAATTTATAGCTTTAATCTGTGGAACCTGTTTGTCCCAACACTTAACAAATTTTGCTCTTGTTAGATCTTGAATATCTTTGTCATGGCGGCTTTCTTTACTGGCTTACTTATTACTTCATATATCATTAGCCCTCACTTAAGCCTCCATTCCGAATGTACACTGCAACTATTAACTTGTGATTTCACCAACTCACTTGAACCGGCAAATTACTCCCTTCTTTAGGTTGTCCTTCTTTTACAATGCCACCAAAGACAGTTACCACATGTAACTGGGTTCCTTCCATCGTTACTGAGGGTACTTTGAAAGATTTCATCAAGGTTGGATATCTACCAGAGAACAGTGTCATGCATTACCGCGGTCCTGACCCGGGCGAAAAGAGACCTCTGCCAAAAGACGGTGAAGTCATTGTATTCACTGATCATATGAACCGGGGCTTCTCAACGCCCGGCTCTAAGTTCTTTCGAGATGTTCTGCACTACTTCAAACTACATCAGCAAGAAATTGGACCCAACTCCGTGTCAAACATATGTAACTTTCAAGTTTTCTGTGAAGTATACCTTCAAGAACAACCTAGTGTTGAGCCTTTCAGGGAATACTTCTATCTAAACTGGCAACATGAGTTCACAAACGGGCCCATCTTGGAACATGGTGGAATTTCAATTCAACACAGAAGAGATGCCATCTTCCCTCAAGAAGCTCTACCGAGTCACCCCAAGGACTGGAATCAGACATGGTTCTATTGTAAAGATATCTTGCCGTCTGATGAAAATCCATTGCCGGGTTATCGTGTTGAAAATCTTGACTCAAATTATCAACTCCCTAAGAAACTTACTGCCGCTGAACGTAAGAAACTCGCTCCTACTATCAGAAAAGTCCAAGCCCTGCTAGGAAATGGTTTAACCGGAGTTGATTTGATCCGATGCTGGGTCTCATGGCGAATCATACCCTTAAGTTGTCGATCTGGCTTTATGTGTACTTATACCAAAGGAACAAACGATCCATTATGCCATAGCTCTCTGCGTCTGACTGAAGAGGGCATTGTTGAAATGGCAACAACCCTGGTAAATAGTAAATTTGAAGACTGCAACAAAGTGGGTCTGAACCCTTTCTGCAAGCTTAACCCGCCGCCAGATGTAAGTCTCTTGATTTCCCTTACTTTATCACTTCGTCCAAATATTATGTGAGCTCAAGTATGTTACTCTTCCACAGGCTAAGTCTGACTTCTGGAAGGCAAAATATGATCACGAAGCCGTCAAAAAAAGGCTAGAGCTACCGCAAAAGCCACCAGAAAGACCAGCAAGAAACCTAAGAAGAAGTCAAGCGCCTCTGACATGTTTAAGCTGGATGACACTTCTGAGTCGGAGGTAGCCATTGACTCTCTTGTCTTGTTTTTCAACCATCTTATTGACACTGACTATTACCAGGATGACACGGGAGCTAGCCAAGCAGTTGAAGAAGAGGTAACTATTATTTCCTCCGACTCAGAACCTTTACCAAGGCAGAAACTTTGACGAGTAACCCGGAAAGTATGGTTTTCACACCCCTTGGCTTATTTAGATCCTCACTTTCTTTTGAAATGACAGCAACACAAGAGCCGCCGCCAGATCCGGACCAGTGGAGGTGAAGATTTATCCTCCGGTTTACCAAACACTCCTCGAAAATGCCAAAATGAGGTTCTTTTTAGGCTTAACTCTTTTATTTACTGGCAGGTTTCTTTCGTTAGCTACTCAATTCCTTTGATTCAATCTTGCACGAGATTTCCCGTTCTTCTTCTGGCGACTCATCTCGGACACAACTGTCGGCTTTCAAGACTGCCCCTGGGTAAGAATAATTATCTTTATGTACCTTTATATCCTCACCATTATGCTGACTTGCCCGAATTCTTTTAGTGGTCAAGCAAAACCCAACAAGAAAGCGAAGGTGACAAAACCAGCTGAAGACCCTAAAGCTGCTGAACCGGACCAGCAAGTTTCTGCACCAGAAGCCTCTGAACAACCAGAAGATCCTGCTTCCAACACTCAACCTGAGATGCCTGAGTTGTTTGTTGATGAAACAAATATTGACCCATCAACTACTGAACCGTCAAGCTCACTTAACCTGCCAGAGACTCATGTTGATGACATTCTGATCACTGGCACTAGCTTTACTGAACCGGGGAATCCAACTGTATTAGCTAGACATTCTGCCAAACAAGAAGTCACTGAAAGACGGAAAGTGAGGTTTGATGTCTCCCACTATGCTCAACTTAGTAATAGTGAAGTATTATCTGGTTATCTTAGTCAAGTACACTTCAGCCGTGACTTGGAAATTGAGATGGTTAAATAGATGCACCAGAAGTATGAGGTACGTCATCCGGCTTACATAAGTTATATATCCTGCCAGCCCCCAAGTCTTCTAATTATGATAAGATTGAATAATTTGTAGACTTAAAAAACTTACAAGCATTTGACTTAGACTCCCTCCAAGTCCGGTTTAAAACTAAACCGGATGCTGAAAATAGCATAATTTTGCATTTGTAGTCCCCAAGGGCTGGTTTAATCAGTATGAATAAGCCGGTCCTATTGATCTTTGTGTAAAAGAGCAGAACTTAACCGCATAGCCCCCATGAGTTAGCTGAGACTGTTTACAACACACCCGGCTCATCCTTAGGAAGAGACAAGTAATATGCATTAGCCCCCAAGTGCCAAGTGTTGTTGCTTGCAAAGCGCTTGGGACTTTTAGTTATAAAAGCCATTTCCGTTGAAAAATTGCGTTGATAGACATTAGCCCCCAAGTGCCAAGTGTTGTTGCTTGCAAAGCGCTTGGGACTTATATTGTTGTAATCCACCATGAAGTATGTTTGATAAATCTGTGCTGCCTCTAGGCTGCTACCGCTGAATTGGAATCTCAACTAAACGATGCCAAGACCCGGCTGGCGGCTCAAGAAACTGAGACCCGGAAAGCTGAATCAAAATTCCAGTTTAGTGTGTCTGAGTCGGAAAAATTGAAGAACAGTTTTGCTGCGGATAAAAAGGCTTGGGCTGAAGAAAAGACTGCCTTGATACAGCATGCTGAGAAGGCAGAGGCGGCTCTTCATGATGCTACCACTGAACTCACCGGTTTAAAACACCGTGTGTCTCAGATGGTTTCTGCTATCTTCGGTGAGTCGCCTTGTTATTCATCCAAAGTACTTGTCGTCATAATGTAAGCTGGCATTTTAACCAATCTATGACTTACTCAGGTCCCAGAAGCAGCAACCTTAGCCAAGACATGCTTGTGAAGATCAAGGCGGTTTATACTCTTGTTGAGAAATTATATACTGGAGCTCAACGTACATTGGCTACCGTCTCCCTGGCTAATCAAGGGCCCAATCTGTTAAGCGATGTGCTGAAGAAATTATCCATCCTGCACTCCAGAACCCAAGAAATAAAGTGGTCTTGTGCAAGAGTCGGCGCTGTGACGGCCTAGAGCCGTGCCAAAGCGTGGGTACCGGAATTAGACCCGGCAGATATGGCCAGTGGGCATCCTAGTTTAAAGGAAGACAGAACCTCTTTCGATCAGCAAGACTTTTCCGCCTGTGTCAAAGAGATTCGTCCTCATGCAACAGTCATCGCTGAAGAGACCAATCTTTCCAAATATCAGCCGTCTTACAATGTGGATAATCAGAAGATGCATACGCCTGCATACAAAGTAATGGACTTAATTCCGCCGATTCGTAAGCACACCTTCGCCCATGATATTGACCCGTCCAATCTGATTGATGACGAGGCTGAATTCTTCGCCTTGCGTGGCTTTGACTGGTCGTAACCAAACTTCCAGACGGCGGATGAGGAATAAGAACCGGCAAGGGATGAACCAGAGGCCTCCCGTCAGCAAGACCAAGAAGAGTGAACCGCCAGGTGGGTTAAAGACTTAAGCTTTGACAAAACACTTGACCTCATGTTGTCTCATGGAGCTATGTAATAGGGTGGTTAAAATTTGAATTGGTCGTGCCATCGCGCACATTTTATATTTTCCGTAACACTGATGATCCACCGGTTTAAAAAACCACTCTTTGTATGATAGTCTTTGACTTATGCAGATTTGAATTATTATGATCCTGCACATAAAGAAAAAACAAGGGCACTGGTGGCTTACCGCCGGGTAGGTCATGATACCAAATTAAAGCCCCTAGGGACGAATAATCCATGACCAGGGCCGGTCTGATAACTGCTAAGTAGAATAACATACCTGTGATATATCCTTAAACTGCCGGCTTATCAGCTTCGTGCAATTTAAAGGTGTGAGAACTATAACTTCAACCATGGTATTCATTAAGCTTTGGCGATGTAAAATATGTCCTCCCGACGGGTTGTATAAACCCAAAGCGTGCTTCCAATGTAAGCTGTAAACAGGGCAGCTGGGCCCGACTTATAAAAAACCGGAAAGCAGTGAAAAACTCAAATACGAATAAGAAATCAAAAGAAATTCAAGGGTTTTGTAGACTGTCAAAGTAAAGTGTCATCTTCAATGAAACTAGCTGGAGCCACTGGATTGTTCGTGATACCATGATCCTGAGTCACAGTGTGCCCAATCGACATTTCAACCCTAGATAAGTCTGGTCTTTCTCAAAGACTTATGAGGAGTACGCGGGACCGGAGCAACAATATCATGGGCTGATTTATCCAAGTTTCAAGGAAGGCGGCCTATGAAGCCTGGATCCATCTGACTCTGTAAACCGCACTCTCACATGACAAGCCGCCGTTTGAACCTTAATCGAGCTCAGATCTTGGTTGAATACGCTGTAAAGATTGATCGTTAAGAGTTCGGCGGGTCAATCAAGATGACCTGATGGAGTTGAAGCAGCTGGTGTTACAGGTAGGACGACCCGGTCAGAGTTTGTTCTCTTCGGTCGAATACGCCTATCTTTGAACAAACCTGGTCAAGAGGGTAGTAACGCTATGTTCTCTTCGGTCGAATATACCTATGTTTGAATAGGAAGCCCCCAAGTGACATACATACAAACATAGCGTTGAGCCAATCAAGAGGGTACCGACAGCTATGTTCTCTGTGGTGAATACACCTATGTTTGAACAGGAAGCCCCCAAGTGATCATCAGGGACCTATGTTTGAGTTGTGCTATGCATCCAACTCTCTTTGGTCCTGGAAATTGTGGGCGTCAAGCCTCTTAAATGATGATAAAGACTTAGCTTTGGATAAGTAAAACGACAGAGGCCCTGAATTGTTAGGGGTGCCAGCTTTATTATACTACTTATAATATATACATCGGATAACTATGTACATCATGAGAGCCGGAGGCTCAAGTATAGTAGGGCCGAAGATGAGCAATGTTCCACGGCCGATGGGTCTCCTCCTCCAATGTGCATGAGTCCTTGTTGTCTCGAATGTCGATAAGGTAGTATGACCCGTTATGTAGATTCTTGCTGACCACAAAAGGTCCTTCCCAAGGTCGTGATAACTTGTGCATATATGTCTGATCTTGGATGAGCCGGAGCACTAAGTCGCCTTCTTGAAAGGTTCTGGTTTTGACCCGACGGCTGTGATAACATCGTAGGTCTTGGTAGTAAATCAACGAACGAGCCACCGTGAGGTCACACTCCTCATCCAATAAGTAAAGTACGTCTTGACGCGCCTTTTCATTGTCAGCCTCAACAAAAGCCGCCACCCAGGGTGAATCGTGACGGATGTCACTAGGGAGACCCATAGACCTGTTGATGCTCCATAACACTGAAGGTAACTCCTTCACCCAACAACCCAGCGTTCTCCGTAAAGGAACCATAAGCCGGGGCTTGATACCTCGCAGAATCTCCTGATTCGCTCGTTCTGCCTACCCATTGGATGGAGGGTGAGCTACAGAGAAAACATCAAGCCAGATATGCTCCCATTGACAAAATTCTTCCATATCACCTTCAGAAAGATTAGTGCCATTATCTGTTATGATGTTGTGTGGAAAGCCAAACGGAAGATCACCTTCTTCATGAATTGAACCGCCGTTGCCGCATCACATTTACTAACCGACTCTGCTTCAATCCACTTAGTAAACTTATCAACTGGCACCAAGAGGTGGGTCTTCTTATCCTTGGACCTTTTGAAAGGCCCAACCATATCAAGCCCCCAAGTTGCAAACGGCCAAGTAATTGGAATCATCCTCAATTCTTGAGCCGGCACATGAACTCGTCGTGCAAATTTCTGACAGCCGTCACATCTGCTTACAAAATCCTCAGCATCAGCATGAGCCGTTAGCCAATAAAACCCATGATGGAAAGCCTTGGCTACCAGAGATTTAGAACCAGCATGATGACCACAATCTCCTTTGTGAATTTCTCGTAAAATCTCACAGCCTTCTTCATGAGAGACACAATGTTGAAACGCTCCTGTAACGCTGCGATGGTGCAACTCTCCATTGACAATCGCAATTGACTTAGACCGCTGGGTTATCTATCTGGCCAAGACCTCATCCTCTGGCAACTCACCCCGGGTCATGTAAGGCAAATACGGAACCGTCCAATTAGGAATAGCATGGAGAGCCGCCACCAACCACGCTTCCGGGTCAGTAACAACAAGGTCCTCCTCTATAGGTACTTTCACAGATGGGTTAAGCAGAATATCCAAAAACGTATTAGGCGGCACCGGCTTACGCTGAGATCCTAGCCAGCTTAAGGTATCAGCCGCCTCATTCTTTTGGCGATCAATATGTTCAACTTGGTAACCCTTGAAATGACCTGAATGGCATCAACCTCCCGGCGATAAGCCGCCATAAGAGGATCCTTGGAATCCCAAGTGCCAGGTACTTGCTGAGCCACCAGATCTGAATCACCAAAAGACCTCACCCGGCTTAAGCTCATCTCCTTAGCCATCCGAAGACCATGGAGTAAGGCCACATACTTTGCTGCATTGTTAGTACAGGGGAACATTAATCAGAGAACATAGGAAAACTTGTCACCTCATGGGGAAGTCAAAACAACTCCAGCCCCCGAGCCCTCCAGCTGTCTGGATCCATCAAAGTGGATAGTCCAATATGTGTTATCCGGCTTTTCTTCAGGCGTCTGCAACTCTGTCCAATCATTGATGAAATCCACCAGTGCTTGGGACTTGATGGCCGTGTGTGGCACATACTTTAAATCGTGAGGACCGAGCTCAATGGCCCATTTAGCAACCCGTCCTGTGGCTTCTCTGTTTTGAATGATATCTCCTAAAGGAGCAAAACTTACCACAATGATAGGATGACCTTGAAAATATTGCTTAAGCTTCCAGCTTGCCATAAAAACCCCATATACAAGCTACTGCCAGTGTGGATATGTTTGTTTGGACTCGATAAGCACCTCACTGATAATAATAAACCGACCATTGAAACGGATATTCTTTGCCTGACTCCTTCCTTTCCACCACAATAGCTACACTGACGGCCCGACTATTAGCAGCCACATATAACAATAAAGGCTCCTTATCAATAAGGGCAGCAAGCACGGGCGGCTCAGCCAGCTGTTTCTTCAGATCCTCAAACACTTGATTAGCAGCATCACTCCAAACAAAGTGACATGTCTTCTTCATCATTTGATAAAGAGGAATATCCTTCTCCCCTAGCCGGCTTATGAACTGGCTCAGAGCTGCAATACGACCCGCCAAACGCTGAACATCATTAACACACGTCAGTTTAGCCAATGAAGTAATGGCCTTGATCTTCTCCAGGTTAGCTTTAATGCCTCTGTTAGAAACCAAAAATCCCAAGAGCTTGCCTGCTAGCACACCAAAGACACATTTGGTCGGGTTAAGCATCATCTTGTAGACCCGGAGATTGTCAAATGTCTCTCTCAAAGTCTCTTTCTCTCTTGACTTCACCACAATGTCATCTACATAAGCATGAACATTGCGCCCAATCTGATTGTGAAGGCAATTTTGTACACACCGCTGATAAGTCGCCTGGGCACTCTTAAGCCCAAAAGGCATAGACACATAGCAGAAGGCTCCAAATGGAGTAATGAAAGTTGTCTTCTCCTGGTCCTTAACTGCCATTTTGATCTGATGATAACCAGAATAAGCATCCAAAAAGCTCAAACGCTCACAACCTGTTGTAGCATCAACGTAATCCACACACATTCACCAAGTGTCGTTCTTTTTGAGTACCAGCACTGGATTAGCCAACCACTCAGGATAAAAAACTTCAATGATAAACCTGGCCACCAAAAGCCGGGCCACTTCCTCACCAATGTCCTTGCGCCTCTCCTCGTTAAACCGGCGAAGAAATTGCTTGACCAGTTTAAACTTTGGATCAATATTAAGAGTGTGCTCAGCGAGTTCCCTTGGTACACCCGGCATGTCTGAAGGCTTCCATGCAAAGATGTCCCGGTTCTCACGGATGAACTCGATGAGCGTGCTTTCCTATTTTGGATCCAGATTAGCGCTGATGCTGAACTGCTTAGATGAGTCGCCAGGGACGAAATCAACCATCATAGTTTCATCCGCCGATTTAAATTTTAACAAAGGATCATGCTCAGTGGTTGGTCTCTTCAAGGACATCATGTCCGCTGGGTCAACATTGTCTTTGTAAAATTTTAGCTCCTTTGTTGCATAAACTGATTCAGCATAAGCCGCATCTCCTTCCTCACATTCCAAGGCCACCTTGCGACTCCCATGCACTGTGATGGTGCCCTTATAACCCGACAGTTTAAACTGCAAGTAGACATAACAGGGCCTCGCCATGAATTTAGCATAAGCCGGCCTTCCGAACAGAGCATGATAAGGGCTTTTGATCTTGACCACTTCAAAGGTTAACGGCTCAGACCTGGAATCATGCTCATCTCTAACGACAACTTCTAACGATATCTTACCCACTGGGTAGGTTGATTTACCTGGCATGACACCATGGAAGACAGTATTTGATGGCTTAAGGTTCTTATCTGTCGGTCCCATGCATCGGAAGGTCTCATAATATAGGATGTTAGTGCTGCTACCCCCATCCATGAGCCCCTTAGTAAACTTATAACCCCCAACTTGAGGCTCCACCACGAAAGTCAGATGACCCGGATTATCACCCCGGGGTGGATGATCCTCTCGAATCCATACAATAGGCTGCTCTGACCATCATAGATAACGTGGGACCGCCGGCTCAACAACGTTCACAACCCTCTTGTGAAGCTTCTGATCCCATTTACACAAACTAGTGGTGAAGATGTGGTACTGTCCATTATTCAATTGTTTTGGATTGCTCTGATAACCGGACTGTTGCTGTTGTTGATTCCCCTGGTTACTCTGTTGATTGTAACCACCCTGGTTACCATGACCTTGAAAACCGGAACTTGAACCGCCGCCTCCATGACCCGGACCATGAGAACCGAACCCTGACCCGCCATTTGGTCCATGGTGGCGCTGGATGGATTCCCGAAAGCTTCTCATTATGCTGCAATCCTTCCATGAATGAGTAGCCGGCTTACGATCCATCCGTGTTTTGGACACGGCTGGTTTAACATTGCTTCAAGGTCGAATCCTGCCCTCGAAGCCGGCGGCCCCTGCGGTCCCCTACGGCGTTGATTATCATTGCGCATACCTGTGTTGGCCACAAAGTCATCAGCTCTGCGCTTACCGTTGCCGCCCTGATTGGTAAGGTTGTACTGTTTTCCCTTCATGCCATTACTCTTCTTTCCCTTTCCCGACCTTTCATCCTCTGAATCGTGGTCCTTGGTACCATCAGAGTCGGCATACTTAACTAGAGCCGCCATCAGCTCCCCCATCTCGTTGCAATGACGTTTGAGCCGCCCAAGCTTCTGCTTGAGTGGAATGAACCGGCAATTTTTCTCCAACGTCAGAACCGCCGAGCCAACGTTGATATTATCTGAAGAATGGATGATAGTTGAGACCCAGTGCACCTAGCTGGTTGTTGACTCGCCTTCAGCCTGAACGCAAGAAACCAAATCCACAATCGACATAGGCTTCTTGCACGTGTCTTTGAAATTATGTATAAACCGGGCCTTCAACTCTGCCCATGACCCGATGGAATTAGCCGGCAATCCCTTCAACTAGGTACGAGCCATCCCTTTTAACATCATGGTGAAGTACTTGGCATAAGCAGCTTCACTAACATCCAGCATCTCCATGGCCATCTCATAACTCTCCACCCATGCCTTAGGGGGTTGATCGGCCGTGTAATTAGGCACCTTACGAGGGCCTTTGAATTCCTTGGGCAGATGCTTGTTTCATATGGCTGCTATTAGACACGGCACACCGAAAGCCTGGAAGTCACACCTGCCTCAATTGAAGTTGTCGGGTAAACCGACGCGTGCTGATGAGCCGCCTGTTGAGCCGCCAGCTCTGGCCTGGTCCACCAAATCCTGTGCATTGGCTCCATTGCGTGTCGGGTCATGTAAAATAGGTTGGTTACGACGCCGTTCAGTACTTGAGACTACTGGCGACTCAATGTGCCTGCTGTAAATCTGGCTTAGATGAGGGGTCTCATGAATCCGATCATGGCTATAAGAGTAATCCTGCTGCTGCACCAGAGCTGTTTGAAGAAGCTCCCTGGCCCTTCGTGTTTCAACCGCTTCTGGAGTTTCACCCTCATCAGGCAGAGCCACCAATCGTGTATCTATAGCAATCATGTTGTCCAAAGCGGTGGAGTAATGACTCGGCGGTGTCATCACATGCTGAGGCGGAGTGCTGTTCATACGTGGCTGGCCGGGCGGTTCAACTATTCGGTTCACCACCGACGGGTTACTGGCCCCAGCTCCAGGGGTGTTGAAGAGGTCCCTTGACTCATAAACCAAGGGCAAACGACTCTGTTGCTTCCTCCTTAAGACTTCGTGTGAGGCATTCTGATCTACCCTAAGCCGATATGAATCTGCATGAATCCGCTGTGCTTGGGCGTCCAAAACTGCTTGTTCTGCGGCCATCCTAGCGTTCTCTGCCGCTAAGTCTGCCTTAGCTTGCGCTATTCCATCACGTAATTTAGCCACTTCTACCTTCTGTTGCTCCTGGTTTTCTGGGGTTGCCTCAACCTCCATCAGAGTTGCCAGAGCATCCAATAGATCTGTTAATACTTGAGCCGGTGGGCAAGTTGAACCTCCAGCCCCAGCTGCCGTGACCGTAGTTTCACCAGAAGTTATAGTCAGAGCAGCTATCGAGCCAAGAACCGGCTGTGTGCCAGCCATGAAGATCGCCACCCTGTTTGGCGGCTCACGAGGGTCCGGAATGCTGTCGCCATCGGAACAGCCCCCAAGCCTTCCATCCTGTAGCTGATACATTGAATTGGTCTCGCCCGTGGACTCACCATCAGAGCAGATCTCTGTCTCACCGCCAGAGACAGAGCCTTCCAATTCAGCCCCATGGGTGAACCCAACGAAGACATGCCTTACGACCGGCTGAACCGGGGCTGGTCATGCACGTTAAGCCGTCTCAATGATGTCGGTGCAGACGTCCGGCTCAGGGCCCAGCTCATTGATCTTGCCGATGAAGACATGGATTCCGCCAAAGGGGACTCGGTACCCGTACTCAATTGAGACGGCCTCGGGGCCCCAGCCTGCATCATCGATGTAGAGCTTGCCGTGACGACTCTTGGTTATACGTCCCACAGCGTATCCCTTGAGCCCTTCGAAGCTGCCCATTAAGAACTCGAAACCACCGTGCACTGGCCCCACGGTGGGCGCCAACTGTCGTGGAAGTGTCATGGAAGATGTCCTCATGGAAGGACTTAGTTGTGGAGCCATTGCGGCGAGGTTAGCTTAAAGGGGTTAGACGGGACAAAGGACACGGAGAGTTTATACTGGTTCGGCCCCTTCTGGTGAAGTTAAAGGCCTACTCTAGTTGAGGTGGTATTGCTAGGATTTCGATTACCAGGGAGCAAACACGCTTTGCCTGGCTCTCGATTAGATGTTTCTTGCCCTAAGCCGCTGCCGGGTCGTCCCCTTATATACACGGGTTGATGCCCTGCGCCTACAGAGTCCCGGCCGGCTCATATAATGTGTCTGGCTCAGTGACATAACTTACATGCCTTACATTACAAGTCTATACGTACATGGCGGTTTATACTTACGGACCTTAAGCCGCCTCTGGGCTTGGGCCTGTTACAAGCCTAAATGTGAACTGCCATCTTGTATATTCTTGGGCTTCATACAGATGAATCGCCATTATCGTTGAGTCGGCCCCTCCTGGGCAGGTTATATCCGATAGTCATATCCCCAACACCGGCCGAATCTCGTCTGCTGCGGGAGGTGAGGAGGTGTAGCGTTGATGTTCTCACCATCGGCGATGGAGGAGGCCGATGTGCACAGTCCTCTTTGAGCCGGCGCTAGCACGGACGAAGGTCCTCCGTGCCCTTGTTTGCTGCCGTCGTGTGGGTAGATCCCGCCCGCCTGCCTACGCGACATCTCGCCCACCTGAGGTATAAATTCTTTTGGATTTCATGCTTCATTGTACTGGTCCAGCTCCCCAGGTCGCTGCATGTGGGTTTTCTTCTATGCCACCACTCGCCAGCTCCCCATGTACAATAGCTAGGGTTTGTCGGCTGGTCCAACATCACCTATGTTTTACTATTATAGAGGAAAGGCCACTCGAAAAGTTGTCCTGGTTTATGGCTAAGTGGTAGGGGTGGATTAACGAGATGGTCGGCTCATTTAGCTCGTACTCGTTAAGCTCGTGCTCGTTAAGGCTCGACTAGTTAAGCTCATTAAGATTAATGAGCAGAAAACTCTGCTCGGTTCGGTTCATTTGAAGATCGTTAATCTTGTGAGTGCTCGCGATGAGTGTGTATGTGTGGTTTTCAAGATGAAATAGGGTGACTATAAAATAAATGAACTAATTTTTTGCCTCCTATGTCAATTAGATTGAATAAATGGACTGAGGTGCTACAAGAAGTTTGTCACGTAAGATGAAAATATGCATTGTGTTGTTACTAATGAGCTTAGCGTGCTACTCATGAAACTCGTTAGCTTGTTCGTTAAGCTTGTTAAGCTTAACAAGCTAAAATCAATGATTGGCTTTGTTTATTAAGAAGCGAGCTACGAGCTTATTAAGCTCGCGAGCTATGAGCTTTTTGTCCAGCCCTACTCGATGGAGATATACATGTTGTTTCGACAAAAAGTACATGGTAGTAGTGTGGTCATTGTCCAAATGCTCCTATTGATGCTGCTAGTCTAATACTATCACTTGTTAAAGTACATGGTAGTAGTGTGGTCATTGTCCAAATGAAGCAATGCCCATGGTAAAGTGACGTCCCTTTTAAGTACTTTTCATTAAAACTTTTGTCCTGCTTTTTTCTCGGGTATCCTGGTTTAGCTCCCATCAAGATAATCATGACGCTTTTGTTTGTTGGTGTACTTCTCATTAATTCTTATTGACAATTGAGATGTCGCTGTTAATGTTGTACCACTGCCAAAACAAAGTAACAACACTATATCCCTTTTTATATTTTTGCAAACAGCGATGCGTATCTCCATACCCGGGCATGTCTTCCTAAATTTTAGTGGAACTGCACAAAATTGGATGGCCATTGTTGTTCCGCCTCACTGTCCTCTGCCATGTGGTTCTTCCTTACTCGAGCTTGATTACCGAGAAGAAACAGACCACAGTGAGGATTTGTCAAACTTCATTGGTGCCTCACCCAAACTTGATGCCAAATGGATGATGCATCGCCACGACGACCTATCGATACTCATGGTTGCGTATCATGGTTGCATCGGCTGGTGAAGCTGATCGATTTTCAACAAAAAAAAGTTGTCTTCCATCAGTGCTCTTTGCTTGTTACCCACAAAGATGATATCCTTCATCAGTTCACCTTGGTTGCGTTGGAGACGTAGTCGTCTTTCATGTTGGTGCTATTTTATCACACAATTGTCTATGAACCAAATGTTTCCTTGAAGAAGGATCGACGTTGGTACTAAGAGCATAAGTTCTGTATTGATTTCTAAGCCTTCACACAACTTTGTCTTCAGCTCCCCTATAATTTTATTTGTCTAGCTATTAACTAAATATGTGGTCAGACTTTGATTTAAAAAATGGTGTGGACTAAAAACCCGGATGGACGTAGTATCCCTCAATTTTTATTTACTCTCCATATTAGATTTAACTAAAGTCAAACTTTGTAAAGTTTGACCAAGTTTAGGCCGAACACAACAAACCATAATTATTGGGAGAGGGCAAACTGTACATACTCTCAAACCTTTCCGATAATTGAAATTAAAATTCTTTATTTGTACACAGTCTCAGACGTTTCCGATAATTTGGCGCATCTGTGGTTGTTCACTTAACAGAGGGTATGTACCGCACGTGAAGGACAGGAAGTGCGACCAGGACGCGTGGATCGTTAGTTGATCATAAGTAGTTTTCTTCACTGGTATGTTAAATAAAGAGTTTCGTTTCGTACTTACACAATTTAAAATGATTGTTATGGAGAGAAAAAACCGCTCCACTATATATTAGTAGTATACACGAGTACTATATAAGCTGGAGCCTCAGCACTTGTTCGCTAGGATTTGCACTCTCCACACTCTCGCCGCACTACATATATATATATACACGCTGGAGGCTCAGCGTTCCATTGCTAGGGTTTGCTATATTCATAGGCTCTCACCCTCTTTACCAGATCTAAACAAGACTGTGTTGGCATCTGTCTCCCCCCTCACAGCTCGTGAAGGAGCCGTCTGGATCCCATCGCACCGGGAAGGGGAGGAGGTGCAGCGTTCACTCTATCGCCTTCGGGGAGGGAGGCAATCCACTGCCGGCTACGTTGTTCTCTTTCACCCAACGCCTGTGCGGGAGGACCACCAACCCCTTCTTCCTTGCTGACGTATGTAGTGTGGGCAGATCCGGCCTCCCGCCGCATGCCTAGCCACATCCTGACGACCCTAAGGTATAACTTTCTTTGAAACCGTCATTAATCTAGCTGCATGTGGATCTTTTTCGATTTTGTAGTTAAATCTAGTTCTTGGTTCAAAGAGAAAAGAAGGGTGGGGTGGGGTGGAGCATGAATCTGGGACATGGTTCAATGAGGAAAGGAGGGAGGGAAAGTAGTATAGACTGGCTATCCAGCCGCTTTGTTGGTCGAAAATGGGAAAAGGGGGTAACCTAGTACACACATCTGTAAGGAACCTATCTCTTTGTTGAAAAACAAAAGAACCTAGGGGGTCGGGTAGTTTGTGCAGGACTAGATTTGCTGCCCTCACATAGGAAAAAGGTTCAAAGAGAACAAATATGGGACCAATGCAGATATGTTGCTTGCAACATACTCTGCATCACCCATTTATATGTATGGACGCACATGGTGCTGGCATGTCCCATGTCCCATGCCCCATGTCCCATACAACTATTTTGCTTTTGTTAATCTAAGAATGTCGCTGGAAAATTGAAGCAATGCCACTGTTAAAAGTAAATTACATTTTTAACGAATGTTGTTTTAAGAGAATGTCTCTATTAATATGAATCAATGCAACCGTTTTAGAAATGCTACTGTCCTACTTTGTTTTCCATCAAGATAAGTTAGATGCTTCTATTTCTCGCTGTATGTTTCATCCTCCTTTATTGGCCAGTAATTGTTTCCTTTTTGCCTCTGTTAAAACAGGGATATCTATTCAACTTGTTGCTATAGCAAACTTAAATGTCACACCTGTCGGATTTTGGGTTCCGGCAGACCCTTGAGGTTCGAACACTGGGGTGCGGACGGAGATTTCGCCTTCTACCTACCTGCACCCCTCCGCCTCGCTAAGATCTAAGCTATGGAAAGAACAGCACAAGAGACACAGGGTTTATACTAGTTCGGGCCACCGTTGTGGTGTAATACCCTACTCCAGTGTGTGGTGTGGTGGATTGCCTCTTGGGCTGATGATGATGAGCAATACAAGGAAGAACAGCCTCGCGAGGGTCTGTTCTTGGCTGGGGGGATGAACTGCTAGGAGGAGTTCAGTCACCCTTCTCTCTTTCTCTCTTCTCGATTCTCTCTCCGATTTCCCCCTCGCTTCCAATTTTGGATCGTCTCCCCTGGGGGTGGCTAGTCCTATTTATAGGCAAAGGCCCTGGGCCTCTTTCCAAATATAGAGCGGGAAGGGGGCCAACAATTGCCATTTTGAAGGGGAACATCTGGTACACTTATCCTAACTAAAGTTGGTCCTCGCCTGCCAAAGGCTCTGGTGGTGACGCTGGCTTGGGCTCCACAATGACTTCCTCCCTGCCGTTGGACTGGTCTTGGTCTCGTTGCACTGAAACTGGTGCCTTTGCTGGATGCTCCCGCCTGCGCTTGCTCCCTTTGCACCAAAGAGGAAAGGAGGACACTGCGCGGGCTGGCGCCCGCCTGGTACCCTTGGTCGTCATGGCTTGCGTCACGGGCACCTCGTGAGGTACCCCGCCTTGATCTCTCCGCCTCCTTGCGAGCCAGCCTGATGAGGCCGTGCCTGAGGAAGCTCCGTGTCGTCCGCCCCGTGAGGCTTGGCCCCTCGCGAGGGTCTTGGGTCTGTGTTGATGAAGATGGGCCGTGCTGGGGCCCCCTTTGAGCCACGCCGCAGGCCACAGGCAGGCAAGTCTGGGGACCCCCATTCCCAGAACGCCGACAGTAGCCCCTCGGCCCAAGGCGCGCCCGGACTTGGCCGTGTAGGGAGGCGAAAGGGCAAGGGCGAAGCGCCGCGGGCCCTAACAGCCTGCGGCCTTGGGCGCCGCGTGGCGGTTTATTGGACGTGAGCGCCTCAGCAATCGCGCGAGTTGATAAAGGAGCGGCATCTGCCTAGGCTTTGCTTTTTGCTTTCTCCGGCTGCTGCTCAGATCCCCTTTCTTGCGCCTCTCCTTCCTTCCTCCAAAATTTCCAGATCTACTCCGACCTCGTGACCTAGGAAGCCATGGCGCCTCGTCAGTCCCCGGCCGGAGCTTGCTACTCGTCTACCGTGGACTCGCCGAACGTGTCGGCGGCGAGCCTCGCCCGGTTGCGCCGGATGGCAGCGGCGCAGGGCATCGACGGGGCGAAGGTGTTCAAGGCCGGCTCCGCCACCCCTGAGGGCCAAGGGAGCACCTTCTATCCATTCTTTGTAAGCGCCATTGCTGCTGGCCTGGTGCCTCCCATCTCCGAGTTCTTCTTCTCTGTCCTCCGCCATTATAAGCTACAGGCTCTGCATCTCCACCCCAACTCCGTCCTTCTCCTGGCAATCTTCGCCTATTACTGCGAGGCTCACGTAGGGGTGCAGCCCTCAGTGGCCTTGCTGCACCACTACTTCTACCTCCGGACCTCTCGCGGTCCTGCTTCCGCTTGCGCGAGCTTCATCGCGTATGGTGGCGCCATTGCCATTTCGAACCCCGGGAAAAGGATTGAGGGCTTCAGGAGCAAGTGGGTCTTGGCAGACGCTGGGCGCATCCACCCTTGGCTGATCTTGCCCATGGAGCAACCCACGAGCTCCAGCGATTGGGGTCGAGCGAAGCTCGCGGACCCCCGCGCGAAGCTGGTGTTGGAGAAGATGGACGCGGATCTGAGGCCGGCCAACATGGCGGCGGCGAAGCTGACCGGCGCGTCACTGCTGAGGGAATTCCTGGAGCACCAGCTGGCTCCGCTTCGGCGGTACTCACATCCGATGTGGAGGCCCCATCCGAGCCCTGCGGCCTTGGCCGACAAAGATCTGGTTGTGGTCCTCCAATCTCTGGTCGGGGGCGATGTGGCGAGGTTGGAGGGCGCTCCTACGCCCTTGTTCCTCCGTGACGACTGGGAGCAGGTAGTGGAGTCCATGCCCGTCTTCAATGGGGACGGGCCCGTGCCCATGGAAACTCCCGGGGAATCGGTGGACGTGTCCTCCGACGACTCCAGCAAAGAGGAGGAAGGAGGGGAGCGGGAAAAAGGGCCTGACTCCGAGGCGACTGACGGAGAGTCGAGGGTTCCCCTCCCCCGGCGCAGGTCTCACGCTCTCCGCCTCTTCCCGAGCGATGACGACGAGGATGATGACGAGTAGGGTGGCGGGTGCTTGCCCCCTATCCCGAAGAAGGATAGGACCGGGCTGATCTCCCGTGGGTCTGCTCCGGCCCCGAGGCGGACCGCAACGCGCCTTCCGCTCCCGAGCTTCCCAAGGTTGACCCTTCTAGCCGGCTTTCAGGCTTCAAATTTGGCCGGAGGCTGCCTGAGCTCACTAGCGACGACCCGTCAGCGCTTGATTCTTGTCTTTATTTCTTGTTCTGCTGCCGAGGCTTGACGTCCACATCTCTTGGACAGGCTGGCGCCCGCAGCAAAGAAGCCGAAGGGAGCTCCTGAGGTTCCATCTATGGCAGCGCCTCTGCCCGCGAAGGAAGGTGACCGCGACGCACGGGCTTCTCCTGCCCGGTCGTCCTCGCGAGGCCTGGCTGAGCCGGCTGGGGCGAGCTCAGCCGCCATGGCCCAAGTGACTCCCGAGGTGCCTTTGCCTGCTGCCGCCACTACAGCCGTTGGGGCGCAGCAGGATTCGCCTCAGGATGTTGTGGTCGCGCTGCCGCCTTCTCCTCCTACTCCACCGACCGCTGTATCTCCGACTCCTCCTGCCGTTCTGGATCGTGCTGCTGCTGAGCTGGACCGGCTGCGGCAGGATCTTCTTGGTGCCGACCCTCGCTTGGTGGCCAGGCGCTTGGAGCTGGCTTCAGGATGGGTTCGCTCTGACACTTTGAATCGGGCGGCGCTGGTCCAGGCCTCGATGGCTTGCGATGAGGAGAGGCAGGCCGTCCTTGAGGCGAAGACCGCTTGTGACGCAGCCCTGGGGGAGGTGGTCGACGTCCGTGGTTGCTGCAAGGCGCTGGAGGACGAGCTGCAAGGCTTGCGGGACCAGCTCGCGAAAGAGGCCCGCCTTCGCCAAGAGCAGGAAGAAGGCATGAAGGCTCGCGAGGTGGCCGTCAAGGAGAGGGAGGTCAAGCTCAGGAGGCGCCGTGACCGCCTAGGCATGCTGGAGCAAGAGTTGGGGGTGAGGAAGGTCGAGCTGGACGACAAGGCCCAGGTTCTTGCCGAGGACCGCGTGGCCTTCGCGGAGATGGAGGCGAAGGCTCGCTCCTCGCTGAGGACGCTTTATGACAGCGGCCTGGAGAGCCCGCTGGCTGGCGCCGAGGACGGCCCCGCCAAGCTGCTTCCCTTCCTGGTTCGCGCTCTTGAAGATGTCGCCCTTGGCCTTGGCCCCACGGCTGAGGCCGAGGCGCATGTCCTGTCTTCTGCAGCGCTGACGCGGGTCCTCACCCACATCTACCTTCGCGATCCCGGCGTCGACCTCGACAGCCTGCTGGAGCCAGTAAGCAGCGAGCATGCCGCTGCCGCTGCCGAGGCCGTGAAGGGTCGCGCGGAGTCTCTGCTGGGGAAGTTTCGGGCCTTCAGCACCAAGCCAAAGCAAGGCGCTGCCGACCCCGCTGCTCCATGAGGCGAACCCACTCCGCGCTGCTCCACCGCTGACAAGTGACTCCGTTGTGGCTCTTGTCCTGCCTGTAATTCCTACACATGTATCATGCCTCGGGGAGGCGTTTAAACTTGCGTTTGGCATTGAGATAATAGTGTGGACTGTAATATTTGCTTTTGAATTCCTTGAAATTTACGCTTTTCCTTCCTACTTGCTTATGTTCTACGCCGGCAGAGCCCGGCCCCGCGCATACCTCAGCCGCCGTTAGCCCCGACCGGAAACTAGGACGGGACCAAGGAGTGAGGGGCTACGTGACAAGTTAGGCTCCTGAGTCGCGATGCTCAGGAGTCCCCCTTGGCGCACGAACAGCAAGTAGGGAGGTGTGATGTGGGTGGATCTACCGTTCTACATCTGCAGAGCCCGGCCGCGCGCATACCTCAACCGCCGTTAGCCTTTCGGAACTAAGGGGTGAGGGGCTACATGACTAGTTAGGCTCCTGAGTCACGATGCTCAGGAGTCCCCCTTGACGCTCAAACGGCCTTCGTACCTTGGCTCCGCTCGGGGAGAGACGCGCGACGAACCAGGCCCGGGGGGGGGCCTGGCTGGGCGGCGTGCGTCTGGGCGTGACCCAGCGCAGCCCCCGTGCCCAGCCCCCACGCGCGGCACTCCCGAGGGGAGGCGTTACGATGAGGCTAGACACTGAGCTCTGGGCTCCCTGAGGTTGATGCGGCCCGGGGGCCACCCTCAGTTGTTTATCACCAGCGTGGAGCATAGCGCTTTCGTATGTGTATGGGCATAGCCGCTCCTCGGCAGTGTCGTCAGCCAGCGCGGAGCATGGTGCTTCCACTGGTACATGGGAGGGGGCTCCCCTCCGGGAGGAGTCCCCGGGGCGTGTACAACCCTGCCCTGACACATGGCTGGCACGGTAGGGCCTGGCGAGGTGTATCTGGGCACCCGTGAGCCAGCGTAGGACTCACGGGGCCCTACCTCTAGGCGGGTTGCGCCTGGCACTGGGCCTTATCTTGTGATGTGTACCTGCAAATTTGGTTAGATGCCAGCAATCTACGTCCTCGGGTCCCAGCCCTCGAGCTGGTCTCAACCGTCGCTGGTATGCCAGGTCGCGATGCTGTGGACAAGGCCAGAGGGTGAGGGCTGGAGAGCCAGTAAGAGCCCTGAGTCGTGATGCTCAGGTACCCCCCTTTAACGTGCAAGTGGCCGGCATGGAGAGCCCTCGAGCCCCCGGGCGCGCTTTCCTATGCGATGGAAGGAGGTTCCCCTTGGGCAGGCGTGGGCCCTGAGGGGCCAGGCCGGTCGATGTCTTCTTCTTCTTGGGGGTGGTCTCAGGAAGCCTCCTGCTTCCGTGATCCGGGTCTTCCAGTGACGTGGCCTGAAAGGCTCATTCCAGGGAACACATCGCGTCCTTCTCTTCACAGGGCACCGTGATGACTCCGCCACTTCCTGGCATCTTGAGGACATTGTAGCCGTGGTGAGTTACGGCAATGAACTTGGCCAGCGCTGGGTACCCAAGGATGGCGTTGTATGGCAGGCGAATGTGAGCGACGTTGAAGTCGATGAGCTCGGTGCGGTAGTTGTCGCGTGCCCTGAAGGTGACAGGGAGGCGGAGCTGCCCAATCGGGACCGTGGAGCCGTCGGTGACTCCGGAGAAAGGCTTGGTTGGCTGAAGCTGGCTGTAGGGCACTTGGAGATTGTTGAATGTTTCCACAGATAGGACGTTGAGCCCTGCCCCGCCATCGATGAGGGTCCTGGTGACCACCACGTTGCTGATGATTGGGGAACAAAGCATCGGGAGGACTCCGGCTGTAGCCGCACACTTGAGCTGATCTGCTGAGCTGAATGTGATGGCGCACGCCGACCACCTGAGAGGGCGCGTGGCTTCGAGCTTGGGAAGGACTGCATTCACTTCGCGGGCGAACTGCTTGAAGATGCGTTGAGAGGCTGGGGCTTGAGCCCCGCCCAGGATGCAGGCGATCGCGCCCGGCTCCTGGAAGCCCCCAGCCCCCTCGTCCTGATGGCGGTCCTCGTTTCTCCTTGGCTGCGGCGGAAGCGGAGGGAGGCCTGCATTGCCTTGCGGGCGATCCTCACGAGGCTGATCCCTCCAGTCTCCCTCGCGAGGCGGGTCTTGCCAGCGATCCTCGCGAGGTTGATCGTGCCACCCTTGGCGCGGGCCGCAGTCTTCCCAGCGTCCTGTGTTCCTTCCTCCTCCTCGACCGTAGCCCCAGTCACCGCGGTCGGGACGACGGCCGATCCTTCCTTCTCGCACGTCTCGGAGCTCTTGACATTCGTTGGTGTTGTGGGTGTGGAGGTCGTGGTACACACAGTACCGACTGCCCTTGGAAGATTCGGGCTGATCCCTGCCCCGCTTGGTGTCTGGTTCTGCCGCGAGCACGATAGCTCCCTTGCGCTTCACATCCTTGGCCTTGGGCTTCTTCTCTTCTGGGTCTGCGGCAGGCAGCTCGAGGAGGGAGAGACGCCCTTCCTCAGCCCTGGCGCACTTGGTTGCCAAGTTGAACAGCTCCAAGGAAGTGCACATGTCTTCATGCATCGCCAGCTCCTCCTTCATCTTGACATCGCGCACGCCGTCGGAGGAGGCTGAGATGATGGCCTCCTCGGTCACCTTGGGAATCTTGAGGCGTGCGTTGTTGAAGCACTGGATGTACTTCTGCAGGGTCTCTCCGGGTTGTTGCTTGATGCGGCGCATGTCGCTCACGGCGGGTGGCCGGTCGCGAGTACCTTGGAAGTTGGCGATGAAGCGGGTGCACATCTCGTCCTAGGAGGAGATCATGCGTGGAGCCAGGTTCAGGAGCCAGGTGCGGGCCCCGTCCTTGAGCGCCATGGGAAATTGTTCTCCATGACCTTCTCATCTTTGTTGGTAGCTTCAATGCCATCGTAACGAGGAGGCAGGTCTGGCTTGAACTTGCCGGGCCACACGACGTTGCGTAGCTCGGTGGTGAAGGCACGGCAGCCTGTTGTGGCCACGGGAGGCCTTGGGTGGCGGAGAGCTTGGTCTTGCATGTCCCCACGCGCTGCAGCTAGGAGCAGCACGGGATCTTGACGTGCGGGAGCAGGAGCATGGTCGCGACGTGCTAGAGCAGGGAGCGCTCGGGCAGCTTCTTGCGGGCGAGGGACTTCTTGGCAGCTCTGCTCTTGCCGCGCTGGCACCTGACGAAGCGGGTTCCGCCCAGGGGCCACGCACCTTGGAGCCATGGCGCCTTCTTGAGGAGGAGGTGGCTGGGGCGCCGCCAGAGCTTCGTCGCCCGCGCGGGCCGGGGTGCGGTGCATCAGAACGGACGGCGCAGGAGAGACCCCTGCGGCGCGGACGAGCTCGGCGACACGGTCTTGCCATTCTTTGTAGACGCCGTCGACGGGACGGTAGCGCAGGAGCTCGTTTGCCGCGATGAGCGCAGCTCGAGCCTCCATGGGTGCGTGGAGCGCGCGGGACGAAGAACCAGCTGGGGTGAGCGAGGGAGTAGCGGTGCGGCCGTCCTGCCGCACGGACGGATGCTAAGACGACGCTTGCTGCTCGTCCCCCACCGGGCTGGTGGCGGCATTGACGGCAGGTGACGGGGAACGGCGAGGACGCCCACCGACAGGAGCCGTCTGGGCGACGCTGGAAGCGAGAGCTGCCCGGCGCTCGGCGCGGGCCCGATGAGCGTCAGACATGGACGCGATGGTCGGAGGAGAACGGGGTGGTGGAAGACGAATTCCGCGCACCCCTACCTGGCGTGCCAAATGTCAGATTTCAGGTTTCGGCAGACCCTTGAGGTTCGAACACTAGGGTGCGGACGGAGATTTCGCCTTCTACCTACCTGCACCCCTCCGCCTCGCTAAGATCTAAGCTATGGAAAGAACAGCACAAGAGACACAGGGTTTGTACTGGTTCGGGCCACCGTTGTGGTGTAATACCCTACTCCAGTGTGTGGTGTGGTGGATTGCCTCTTGGGCTGATGATGATGAGCAATACAAGGAAGAACAGCCTCGCGAGGGTCTGTTCTTGGCTGGGGGGGATGAACTGCTAGGAGGAGTTCAGTCACCCTTCTCTCTTTCTCTCTTCTCGATTCTCTCTCCGATTTCCCCCTCGCTTCCGATTTTGGATCGTCTCCCCTGGGGGTGGCTAGTCCTATTTATAGGCAAAGGCCCTGGGCCTCTTCCCAAATATAGAGCGGGAAGGGGGCCAACAATTGGCCATTTTGAAGGGGAACATCTGGTACACTTATCCTGACTAAAGTTGGTCCTCGCCTGCCAAAGGCTCTGGTGGTGACACTGGCTTGGGCTCCACAATGACTTCCTCCCTGCCATTGGACTGGTCTTGGTCTCGTTGCACTGAAACGGGTGCCTTTGCTGGATGCTCTCGCCTGCACTTGCTCCCTTTGCACCAAAGAGGAAAGGAGGACACTGCGCGGGCTGGCGCCCGCCTGGTACCCTTGGTCGTCATGGCTTGCGTCACGGGCACCTCGTGAGGTACCCCGCCTTGATCTCTCCGCCTCCTAGTGAGCCAGCCTGATGAGGCCGTGCCTGAGGAAGCTCTGTGTCGCCCGCCCCGCGAGGCTTGGCCCCTCGCGAGGGTCTTTGGTCTGTGTTGATGAAGATGGGCCGTGTTGGGCCCCCCTTTGAGCCACGCCGCAGGCCGCAGGCAGGCAAGTCTGGGGACCCCCGTTCCCAGAACGCCGACAACACCGGCAACTTTGCTTGATTTAGTTGAACTACACAAAACGAGATTGGATTTCCTATTCATTTTGGCCGATTCGTAGGTGATCTTGTCTGCGTCATGAAAGGTACCTTCCTTCATCCACATGATCGTGCAGTGTGATTTGAGATGTTGTGCTACTTGTACTGGTACTATTTTAAATAAATGTTGAATTGAAGCTATTGAATTGCTGTCTTTTCCCATTAAGTAGTGAACAAAAATTTGACCAACCCAGACATGATGCTTGTTGCTTTGTTACAACAAACTCTGCATCACCCCCTTTATAAGTACATGGAAGCACATGGTGTTGTTGCGTCCACTCTCCCTGGAACTGTTTATGCTTTTTGTTAATCCAATGCCACTGGTAAAATTGAGCAATGCCACTCTTAGAATTAACTACTGAATCTTAGTTCAAAACTGCAACACTTGTTAGGGATCGACGGGAGTACCATTTCTGTTAGGGATCGTCTGGAGTACATGTTTAAGAAATGTATTGTTGAGATAATGTCTCTATTATTATATATTAGTTACAGTGTTTTACAAATGGTACTATCCTACTTTGTAGTTCTTTCTACATCTTTAACCAAGGTATTGTTAAGATAATGTCTTTGTTAATATGAATCAGTTGCATTGTTTTAGGAATGGTACTTTTCTGCTTTGTCGTTCTTTATACATGTTGAAACAAGGAATTGTTAAGATAATGTCTCAGTTAATATGAATGAATCACACTGATTGAGAATTGCTACTCTCCTGCTTTGTTTCCCATTAAGATAAGGTAGATCAGTAGATGTTTTTCTTCTAGGAGTATAAGTCATCAACCGTTATTTCTCAGTAATTGTTTCCCTTATACCTATTGTTGCATATAGGGATATCAAAACTTCTTCTTGGTTTTATTTCTACTTTGATTTTAGTTGAACTTCACAAAAGGAGCCAATGTGTTTAAGGCAAACTGTTGCATTAATGGGTCCAGTTGGTCTTACCACTTTGCAGAAAGAAGCAATCACTGTTTGCGCTACATTATAGAATGAAAGATCGAGAAGCTTTAGAGTATTGTAGACGCTGGTGACATGACTAGTCTGTAGACCAAGGAAAACTCAAGTCAACAACATGTGGGTGCAAAATTCACTCCACAAGGAAAGGTATGACCAAGTCAGTCGCCAGTGTAGCTGTAACAAATGAGGTCAGTATCGGCCTTCATCCACATGATCGTGATTTGTTATGTTGTGCTGATTATATTGTTGTATTGTTTTGAATGAATGTTTAATTCAAGCTATTGCATTGCTATCTTTTCCTGTTAAGATAATGAAGATGATTATAGTTGTAAGCGTATGTTTAATCAACTAGTACCATTATTATATTCATCACACTTTTTCTATACTTATGCAGACAGGGATGCTCAGCTTGATTTTAGTGGAACTGCACAAAATGTTCAGATGGTTCGTGTCCTCCATAATACTTCATCATGCACAATACATCGAATGGTTCTCTAATTATTCGTTGTCACCTTGAGCCACCAGACTATCTACTTGAATGGAGTTGCCAACAAGTTTAATGCTTTGCAACATATAAATACGAAATCCACCATGGTATGCTGGTTAATCTGGCTCCATGTGCCATTTCAATGTGCAAACTAAAGACAAACCATGCCTGTCTGAATGGAGCTACCAACGTCTTCAAGGCAGAAGAATTCCCACAAGTTCAAGGGAAAGAACTCTGTCCAGCGGAATACTACCTTTAAGAAGGGTAAGAAGAAAGACAAAAGGAGAGATGGCTACTTTACTTGTGGTTTAGAGGAACACTGGGCAAACAAGTGCCCAAACAAGTACAAGAAGCCAGGACAGGACTCCAAGTCTGTCAATGTCACTCTAAGCAACAATGATGGGGCATCTGGGTATGGTAATCTGTTTACTGTACTTTTAGTTTGTCAGTCCACCGATTGGTGGGTTGACACTAGAGCCAATATTCATGTGTGTGCTCATGTGTCTTTGTTTTCTTGCAGCATATAAATATGAAATCCACAGGGACGCTCAGCTTGGTTTTAGTGGAACTGCACAAAATGTTCAGATGGTTTGTGTCCTCCATAATACTTCATCATGCACAATACATCGAATGGTTCTCTAATCATTCATCGTCACCTTGAGCCATCGGACTATCTGATGACAAACCCTGCCCGTTCCACAATCATAGGCATAAAATATTTTGAATGGGAAAAGCTTGTCAAAGTTTAATCATTGATGTTAACAAGAAGACATTAGTTTAATATATTGGAATTGGAAAACATTGTCAAATTTTACTCATTGATGTTGGCTAGAAGACATGCATTTGATATTTTTGAGTGGGACGCCCTTTGCTGTGAGCAGCGTCGATCGTTTTTCCTATTCTTGTCTTCAGTTCAGAAGTAAATATTTGCTCTGCTGAGATGCATAGTCACATGAATGTTGACTTATGTAAGGTATTTTAGGAGTTTGTTCTGAATGTTGTCTATGTAATGCCAGGCCTTGTGAGTTTGATTGTAAAGTTGAGCTTGGAATGCTGTGGCATGCGGCATCATGAGCTGTTCACCATGCCTCCTGAGAATAATGCTTCGTATTGTTTTGCATGTTGATCTAATGCCTGTGATGTGCATGTTAAGAAGATCATCCTCTTCTATTGTTTCTTTGATTAAGAAGTTAATTGTCTTATGTTTCATTCATAGCATATACGACAACTAGGGTAGGTTAGAGGTGAAACCATATGATCTTCCGATTAATTCATCATCTTAGGCGGTGATTGGATCGTCGTTTTCCTACCAAAACCGCTTGTAGAACTGATGCTTGTAAATAAAAGCAGATGGTCTTGGGCGAAGCGCTTGGTTGGTCGATTTCGACTAGTAAAATATACATTGGTCTCTCAAATTACACGCGTAACTCGCCGGTTTTCGTTACAGACCTCGGGCCCTCGGTTTCATTACGCCTATATTTTATGTGTTGTTTCCGACGACGAGTAAATTACACTTGTATCTTAATATAGGTGTCAAACAATCCAGAGCTCCCAAGCGCGGCCTTACCGTTTTATGTCGTCTCAGTATCTCGAAGGTTCTCATAGGTGTCTGATGATCCTGGCTTCCTGAATGAGCAGCGTGCGCTGTATGAGACCATCCATAGGTCCCCCGAGGCCCTCTTCGTCATCCTTCGAGTTGTTGCGCTCGCCGTGGCGCCGAGCATTGTCAACATGCTCAACGAATATGAGGAATCAGGAGATGACTTTATTTGGACAGGATGACAGTAGGGACCCACTAAGGCCATAGTCGTACGTACTCAAGTTCCTCCGTATTATATACAACTATAAAAATTTTTGCTTCCTCCTGGTTTCCTGACATCACAGTCCCACACCATCGTCAACCTAAATAGTCAATAAACAAGAGAATTGCACAAGGAGCGGCCAACAGTTGGGACCCAGCAGCTCGAGCAGTATTTGTTTTTTTAGGTGTAAGCGGAGTTTTTCTTGAGCGATGTTTTTGTTGTTGTTCGGAGGAGCAGGGTATCAACTGGGCAGGCTGTGGCCTGTCTAGCCCAGGCTATTATTTTATGTCGACCAAATATCTAGCCAAGATATTATTTTTTCAAGGTGAAAATGGCTAGCCCAGCTATAATTTTTTTGCGGAATACCCAACCCAGGCTAACTTGTTATTCTCCGCCCCGCTGAGCTATAAATCTTTCCTATGAGGGATGCACTAGGCCTAACAAGAAAATGGGATTTAAGAAATAATAAATATGATGTAATTATAAAAACTGGGCTGTAAATATACAAAAACACACCAAACAGGTAATTAGTTTCAAAAATATTATTGTTTGAATTTGGAAATTTTAATTTCATTACTTATTGCGCGCGCAATATTTCTTTAGATTTTTACCGAATACAAATTTATTTTCAAATTATATTTTATCTGACTCAAAATTCGGGATAAAATATTTCGGATCCCATCAAAATGTGGGATTATTGGTTGAATTCTGTTTTGAGAGGTTGGTTGAAATTATTAATCGTTGTCATGGCTAGAAAATGGGCTGTACTTTTAACAGACTGTAAATGGGTTGTAGTAAATTCTATTAGAATTCAAAAATGGGTTGTACATTATTACAAATCGCAAATGGGCTATATGTTCTTTGCCACAGATGTGATGCTCACTTGTGGGTCTACTATTTTTTGGAGAATTATAGTCAGTGACGCGTATGGAAGGCTTGTGGGCCTACTAAGGCGTACAGAAGGCTTTGTAAACTTATAGTCAAGACACGATTCAAGAAGAAGTGGCCGTTGGATGTCCATCCAATGGCTGTAGTGCTTCTTCAATCTCTGATATTCTTGCTTCAGCCGCCCAAACCACCGCCGGCGGTACCGCCTGCTACAGCCTCCCGTGGCCGGCTGTGCTGCCGCGCAGGCTTCACCGGCCCACTCTACTCCCAAACACCGTCCAGGCCATTCCTCTACTCACCAACACCTCATGTTCTTCACCGGCGACGGAAGCCTCACACCGCAGCCGAACCAGTAAACCCTCGTACACCCCTCAGCGTGGGCATCCACTGTTGTGTCTTCGCCGGCTCCGGGTCGTTCCCTTCGTAATACTCGCCATCGTTCATTGTGTTGGTTCTCTCGGCATGGCGTGGTCAACTTTGTCAACAAACCACAGCCATCGGATGAGGCATGTACGTGGATTGGCTGACAGTAGGGACCCACATGGCCCATGGCCGCACGCAGCAAGTGCCCCTGTATTATGCGAAAACAAATAATTTCTCTCCCTGGCAGGTTTGACCCACCAGCTACATCTTCGCACACAAGGAAGTGCTTCCTTTATTACACGGAAATAAAAAGGTTCCTCTCCCTAACAGCTGGAACCCACCAGCTTTATTATGATCCTTTTCGTAAAAATATAGATTGTACCAAAGATGCTAAATTGTTTTCTTTTTATTCTAACTTGAAAAAGAAGAAATAAAAAAATGAGAAAACATCTTCGCACACAAAGGAAGTGCCACCTTATCTATTATATATAAAAAGTACTCTACGGGCTAACCAGGAAATAGAGAATAGAGAATTAGCTAGAAATTACCACAAAAATTAGAAATATCTAACCATTTATTTTATTGACTCATAATCTATAGCCGTTCGATATATGTAAAGGAGAATTACCCACCTTTGCCATTACATAGTTTATTTTCCCTTGCATGTACGTGTTCGTGCAACACAAGTTCAGTTTCAAGTTAAAAAAATACACATCCACGACACACCCTCATAATCTAGCAGGTCACACACTCTTGTGATTCCTGGGATATAGCTCTGGCCCAGTGGCTTTAAGCTACCCTTTCTGGGGATCTAATTATCGTGATGCACCCTGATCTTCGAACCATCACCAATTCTCCATATGAGCCCATCTAGCAGCAGGTTTCTTCCATGCAGAATGCTTTTGTACGTGTACGAGCAGCCCCTCGGGCACGTTGCATTTAGGATGGAGTTGTCAGGGTAATACCTTGCTTTAAGAACCCTGGCACACAGAGAGGTTGGAACTTGCATCAGTCGCGACGCCTGCCTAGCAAGCATAGTTTGATTAAATGCCTCTGGGTCACGAAACCCGAGTCCCCCTTCATGTTTTATCGTACACATCTTATCCCAAGCAATCCAATGCACCCGCTTCTGACCATTTACTTCGCCCCACCAGAAGTTAGAGATCGATGACAGGTTCCCGCACATTTTCTTTGTGAGTTGGAAGCAGCTCATGGCAAAAGTGGGTGTTGATTGGAGGCCTGACTTCACTAGCAGCTCCCTCGCAGTCTTAGATAAGCCTTGTCCTTTCCATCCGGAAACTTTCCCTCGTGCACTCTCCTTGACAAACTTGAAAGTCCCATCCTTTGATCTCCCCACCACCGTAGGGAGCCCCAAGTATCTCTCGCTTAGGGCCTCTTCTGCAATGTCTAGTGCTTGCTTGAGTTCATCCTTTGTGCTCGCCGGTGTACCCTTTCCAAAGAAAATTGCAGATTTCTGTAGGTTCACTTTTTGACCCGAGGCCAGCTCATACTCCTGCAGAATTGCCTGCAAAGACTCAAAGTTTTCCCGAGATCCTTCAACAAAAACTACGTTGTCATCCGCAAATAGAAGATGTGTCACTGTTGGCCCACTGCTTCCAAATGACAGCCCCTTAATCTTCCTCTCCTCCTGCGCTTTCTTGAGCAAGGCCAAAAACCCTTCGACAGAAAACAGAAACAAGTAAGGGGAGAGGGGATCCCCCTGCTTGAGGCCCCTGGATGGGTGAAAGCGGTGGGAGAGTCCACCATTCAACTTAACTGCAAATGTAGCTGATTTCACACATCTCATTACCATATCGGTCCACTGACCGGAGAAACCAAATTTCAACAGCACTTGCTCAAGGAACTCCCACTCGACCCTGTCATATGCCTTAATCATGTCCAGCTTGACCGCACACACTAGTTTCTTCCGTTTCCTCTTCCTAATCGCATGTACACACTCATATGCAACCAGTACGTTATCCGTTATGAGCCTCCCGGGCACAAAAGCGCTTTGTTCCTCTGAAATCAAGAAAGGCAGGATCACTCTAAGGTGGTTGGCCAGTGCCTTCGCCGCGATCTTATAAAGCACATTACAGAGACTGATAGGACGAAACTGCGTAAGCAACTCCAGTGAGTGTACTTTTGGTATCATCACTAAAACTGTGTCATTAAAGCCGCTCGGAGGTGTTTTCCCCGCCAAGAAATCTCGTACTGCGTCACACACATCATCTTTAACCAACTCCCAGTGGCGTTGGTAAAACATGGCCGGTAGCCCATCCGGTCCCGGTGCCTTTGTTGGCCCCATTTGGAACAGGGCGGTCCTAATCTCCTCATTAGTGAAAGGTGCCTCAAGCTTTGCATTCATCTCATCTGAGACCAGGCTAACAATGTTTTGCAGAACTGTCTCGCCATTACGTGATCCCTCGGCAGCAAATAAGTGCTCATAGAAGTTTGCAGCCATCGTCTTCATGCCTTCATCATCTGTGCACCTCATCCCATCCTCCCCCCTTAAGGCTTTGACAGTATTCTTTCTTTTACGGTGCGAAGCTCTGTTTTGGAAATACTTTGTGTTCTGATCCCCCTCGGTCAACCAATCAACCCTTGATCTCTGCTTGTGGTAGATCTCTTCGCGCTCATACAGCTCATGTAATTGGTCTTCAATATCCTTCACTTCCTGTCGGTACCCCGATCGTGCCGCCCTCTCTTTTGCCTCCTCTAGCTATCCCTTGAGATGAACTATTTGCTTCCTAATGGAGCCAAAAACTTCTCGGCTCCACACCTGCATGGCCTGCGACGTTTCCTTCAGCATGTTGCATGCCGCCTCCAGCTTCCCTTCCTCCCGATTGGTTGCATGGGCCGCGCCCCATGTAGCGGCCACCATCTCCTCGTATTTCTCATGTCTGGCCCATGCAGCCTCATACATAAACGGTCACTGTCCCTTTGCATGCGCCCCGACCAGTGTCATTGACGCTTTAATAATCAGTGCCTGGTGATCAAACTCTTCCATCATAACGTGTTGGACCTCGATCCCCGGGAAATGATGCGCGAAGTCTGCGTTGCAAGTAGCTCAGTCCAGTCGCACTTGTATGTTCTCATCAGCGTCTCGTTTGTTATCCCACGTGTATGGGTATCCCGAGAAGCCGAGGTCGGCCAGTCCGCAGTCAGACAAGCAGTCCTCGAACTGTGCTATCTGGTTCAGACTCCTCGGGTTGCCACCTTGCTGCTCATGTTGTCGAAGGACCTCGTTAAAATCCCCGGCGCAAAGCGATGGTAGATTGTCTTGCTTTCTAAGATAGCGTAGAACCTCCCAGGTTTTTGTTCGTTTGTAAACACATGGCTCCCCGTAGATTCCAGTGACTCTGAACGGGGCACCGCCATCCACTATCTGTGCATCTATGAGGTACTAGCTCCACGGCCGAACCGTAAGTTCTACGTGATCCCTCTAGTAGAGAGCCAGACCACCACTCTTTCCTTTGCAGTCCACCGCCACACCATTGTTGAAACACAACCTCCATTTTAACATCTCCATCGCCCCTGCTCTTTTCTTCGTTTCTGATAAAAACACCACCGCTGGGTTGTATGACCTAATCAGGTCTCGTAGCTCACCCACTGCTGAGTCCAACCCCAATCCTTGGCAGTTCCAGGCTAAGATGATAATTATTCTTTGCGGCCCTACTCCCTGGCAGGGTCCGCCGTTGCACCATCATCTTCAGTAATACGGTCAAAGATAGAAGCCGTCTTCTGTCTGGTATCTCGGATGAAATTGTCATTGCCTTCCTTATTCTCACCTCCTTCCTTTGCTACCCACATCTTCCTAGGTTGTCTCTTCTTTGAATTGGGAGTGGTTAGTGGACTGGTATCCCGCTCCCTATACTCCCCATGATCATGCCGAGGCCTTCTGACATAGTATCCTCTTTTCCTCTCTACAGGGTAATGGGGTTTATACCCATGTCCTCCATTTGCACCCCTGGGTACAGCATCGCTGTCATATTGAGCCCTCCTCTCATACTGTGCATGCTCGTACTCCCTCTGTCTCTGCTGCATCCTGAGTTGCTCCCTCAGATCCCTCTCCTTCCTCCTTTCTATCTCATGTCTAAGATCCCTTTCTTGCGGCCACTCGCCCTTATACCGATCTTTTTTTGGGCTGTTTACTTCCTCCCTGTCCAACTTCTGCTTCCCACCAGTGCGGGAGCTCTCCGGTCTATCAAACTCTGCGTTCAGATTGTGCTTTGTAGGTAAATCTCTCCCCTGCTCAGATGACTCCTCTCTGGTATTTCCTTCAGACTGTGATCTCATGAAGCTGCCTCTACTTTTTCATTTCCCCCCCTTCATCTCGGTTTTGGAGCCAGTGCTCCTCCCCGGCGAAGCTCTCAGCCATCCCCCCATTGTATCGATTTGTCAACTGGAGGATTACAATGCCAATTCACATGTGCTAGCCTCCCACACTCGAAACAAAAGTGTGGAATATTTTCATAGTTAAAGTTAAACCATGTTCGTGTCTTGTCTTCCGGAGATGCCTTAAGGAAGAAACCATGGACCAGGGGCTCAAAGATGGAGATTCTAGCCCTAACTCGCAGTTGGTTCCCCCTAGCCATACCATCTGAATCCACATCGACCTTGATGACCTCCCCCAGCCAATTGCCCAGCGCTCTGCCAAACACATCTGATCTCTTCCCTGGTGGTAGATCTGTCACTCTCACCCAAACATCCAACTTATCAAAAATCATCTCTGATGGTCTCATGTTGCTCTCATACTCCTTTAGGACCAACACATTAAAATCGAGCTGCCATGGTCCATTTGACATTGCATGTCTCCAATCTCCCTCGCTGCCAAAGTGGACTGCGAAGATGTTATCTCCCATGTCCTAGAATCTTGCCTCGTGATGAAGACACCATGCCCTCTGCATAGTTTTATCTAGTACGGTTTTGTTAAACGGGCGTGGCGAGAACACCTTCCCCACCACCGACCACTTAGCGTTCTTGGGCACGATCTGATCTGATTCCTCAAAGACAAATCCTTCTGCTTCCTTGTCCAACAGCACCATCCCTCCCAATCTCACCGAGAGGCTCGCAGTTGGATCTGGCGTCTTGCATGTGATCGGAGACTTAGATGAGTCCCCACTGATCTATTTACCCGGGGTCGCTATTGCTGCCGGGGAAGCTTTGACACCAGAGTCCCTGCAGATTTCTCTTTCGTCTTCACCGCCATAGTTCTGCGTCGTGTTGGAGAAGATTCCACTGGTCTGCGTCGAGGGGGGAGCAGTCGCCGCCTCAACACCACCGTATACACACCACCCCCGCCGCCGAAACACTAACCCTAGCGCTGGGAGGAGATCACCAAGCAATCGCCTCGACAGTCGCCCCTTAGCGTTTCGCTAAGTGGTGGACCCCATGTTTTCTCAACACAAGTTTAGTTTCTGTTAAGGCGAACGCTAGCAATCATTCGATGATGGGACTAGAATCGTTTGATCTTCATAAACCAGGTGGACCCAAACCATACACACCAAAATCACAAACAATCTCTCAATTTTTTTTAACTGTCCCACGTAAAAAAGAAGCCACAGCCATCCCACAATAAAAAAACAGGTGTACCCATACCCTGCGCACCAAAATCTTCAAAAAATATCTTGCTCCGTTCCTTCCCAAGAACCAAATCTTCTGTTGGCCACATGAAGAACAACAATTGCAGCTCTGATGAGATGCAATTATTTATCAGGTGGCTCCTCCCACCATAATTTCAAAGGTGCTCCGGTTGCAGAGGCGTAGATCGGCAGCAATGAAGAAACTTGTGGGTCTCCATATGGAAGATGTGTTGAATCCCCTTAGGATGCCGAATCTGAGTCGTCGCCGTCGGATTCAGGATTCCCCACTCCCAGCAGCCGACAGAGATGTTAAATCGAGCAGCCCCAGCTCCAACAAATTTGGAACAAAGCCATGTTAATGGTAGAGAACGTATATGCATCCTGGGTACAACAAATTTTTATTATTGATTCTGTGTGTGATGGATTGAACAGGAAAAATTATTTACTCTGAACCTAGGATCGGTCGTTAGAAATTTGATATCTATAAAGAAATAATCAAGTGTTTGATAGCACCAATCTCCAATACTAAGTGAGGGTTTTGATTATAGGTGACAACATACACAACAAATAGCTTGTAGCACAAAATTGTTAGCAACTACACCACTGTCAAATGCATTGTGCGTGATCTAATGCATGAGCAGAAAAACATGAAAAGGGGCAAAGAAATTTGGCAACCATGTCACATGATGTTGTATGTTAGTCACCTACCCAACAGTGAAAAAACTACATATAAGATTTCTAAATCAATGTGTGGATTTGTGTGTGTCAAAGTGTAGAGTGTTCATTCCTATATTAGGATTGCATTAGCGAATCTGCAGATATCTCTGAAATAGACAATGAATCAATTGTGTGCCAAAGTTCAGACGCTATATTCAAAAATTTGGTCTACACAGGCAATAATTCCCAATCCGGTCTATGAAAAATAAGACTGTTAATTTATCTGTGTGTCCTACTTTAGATTGTACATTCATATCTTATGTTTTCAAAAGCAAGTGTACATGATATCTTTCAAAAGAAATGAGATCAAAATTATAGCATGCTCCTCTACTACAATTTGGGGTTGTGAAATGGTTTTCATCGGACCAAACTACATTAAGAAGTAAAGGGCACTGCAATATGGTATCCACTTGGAGTTTGTAGGTCAGATGATGGTTCACATAATATTTTGCTTGAGTATCCCATTAACTATGTCTAAGAAGAAGAAAAATATGTCTAAGAAAAGTACCTCATCAATCATGTAGAGATGGCTTTGGCCGGATGCTACTAAAAGATACACAATATTTGTGACTTCCCATGATGATTGGAACTTAAGATCCTCTTTATAATTAAAGATTTCGGCACAAAGTTGATCTCCTTTACTTCTACAACAAAAATTAATATTATAGGGTGAAAGTAATAAAAATAATGAATCTTCATAAACTTAACCATTAATCTATAATCAGTAGTGGACCCACCATTTGGGACGAGCAGGGCAGAGCAAACAACTCCCCTATCCAAAGACCAGTGGGCACATCGACAATGATCTTTGTGGTCGCCTGTTGCCCCAAAAACACAAATTATGGGTCTTCTACGGTCTGTAATAATATGACAATATCATCCACTTTATCTTCATATTTGCATTATCTATTGTGCAGGAATAAACAATGAAAAGAAAACATGGGCAACATAGCAAAGAATTTGAGAAACCTGCCAACATGGTTAAAACAAAACAAACATGCAATCTAACAAGGTGATCTATTATTAATCATGAATCTTTTATGTCGTATCACAATAATGTTACAACTAAAAGTCAACAAATCCAATTAGCCACAAGAAGTTTCTAATTGATTTTAGCTTGGACAAGAAAACAATATTTGAAATCCAGACAATCGGCCAAAAAATGGCAAGATTGGAAAGGAGAATGAAACTGCAAGACAAGAAAAATAGACATTCTTCGGTCATACATGGGGATGCCCTACACTACGTAACTACATGAAAACAACAGCCTTTGATCCATGTGAAGTAAGGTCTTCATGAAGTTTTATCCTTATGTGTATTATCATCCATTTGGTTCTAAACTTTACCAGTAATGATGCACAACTGATAGTATAGTATACATCAAGCAACATTATGTACCTTGCTTATGCTTTGCACATCAATTATGCTATCTATGTACTCAAATCTTTCAAAGCATAAAAATATTCCTTCATTTACTCAGTGGATTTGATGTAGTAAAATTATATCTCACAAATTTTAGCGTACACAAGTGGTTATAAACTCCAGCGGCTCATGCATTTCTATATCTTCAAGTGGGGATAATTTAAATTGCTTTATTAAATCACACAAAACATTACATTTGGTTCTGCCTGAGCTATGAAGTATTGTTTTAAAAAAGCATTGTCACACACATGCACTCTGTCTAAACCAATATTGAGGAAAAAATGTTCCATTGCCGTTAGGAATAATGTCCTATACAAATGTTGAAATGCACATTAAGCACTAATCGGTATGACAAAAAGGAGGGTTGCAGAACAATCGACAAAAAAGGAGCACTAATCAGTAAGACTGGTGAGACTATAAGGTAAGCAACAAGAAGATATAATCAACTTAAAAATTTGGACATTCGTGAACCCCATACTTCTGTTATGTACATGTACATGACTAAAGGTTAGAAAAAGTGTACTACATCAATATGAAGCAGAAAGAAACAAACACCAGATATGTAAGTTCTCTTAACTTTTTAAAGTATCAAAAATATGAGACATTACTAATATTAAACTGATGCAAAATTCAGAAACTTGAACAGGATATTGAAAAGGATTGATATGGAAATTTGGAACTTTGAAAAACCATGCTGAAGTGTGAACAATGTGGTGCAATTTTCTGGTACGAAGAAAGAACTTCAGGTAGAGTAAAAAGCATGCCATCTTTCGGAATATGATGCCAACAGGAAAGGTTGTTTTCCCACCATTCAGAGAGGATCCGACTTACCTTGCAAAATTTCCAAGGAAAGGCAGCAAAAGGAGGTAAAACCACAAATATCATATTGTACAAATCCATGTTCGCTTCACAATGGGAGGAAAAGTAGACAAAGAAATAACAATAGCCCTGGGACCCATGTTTTTGAATGAATGGGCAAAACTACCACATAATAGATTAAAAGGTACTCTACTACCTGAAGGTAAAGACAAACCATGTTGCACACAGTTGTACATCTGTCACACTGAAACTGAGGTAAGGAACAGGATTAATGCATCAACATCTAAAGATAAAAGGGAGTTAATAGATCCTCACATTGTCGACGGCCTTAAAAATATGCTGGATAGAGATACTAATATACTTGCAAAAATATTCAGAATGGCAAGGGACATATTCAAGGAAGGTGACTATCACAACGTGAGACTAAAATATAATTTATGCTTTATATGATCTGATAGTATTTCATTATACTCCCTCCGTCCCATAATGTAAGACGTTTTTTACTCTAGTGTAGAGTCAGAAAACGTCTTACATTATGGGACGGAGGGAGTAGGTCATAGTGCAGATAAAAAAGTTAGGCTTGATAAGAAATTCTCCTTTTCATTAGGTGTATGCAAAATATGATGCATGGTGTTGTTTAGGAAATGGAACCTTTCTACATGTATGTTTACTGCTTTGTCTTTATTATCTTCCATAAAAGTATTGTAACACCATACTGAGTGCAAACCTTTTGCTCCCAAACTTCAAATAGCTAAATACTTCATAACGAAATAAATAAACCTCCTTTAAATTTGAGACTATCATGATTTTTTGAATACATGTAAATGTTCATCCCAACACCTGATTATGTTTTTTTATAATTGCATGTTCACATAAAAGAATAACATGCTATGCTAAAATATTTAGACAGTAGATAAAAATGATGAATTCATTTGACATTCTCTTATCATACAAATAAAAATATTTCATAATCAAAATTTGAATTTACAAAGTACGCATCTACGTGCACTTTTTCCTAGAACTTTAAAATATGTTTTCATTCATTTCTATTTAGTCAAGCTCAAATACATTGGTTCAATCACACAAACATAGGAAATGATTACGAAAAAATAAATATGTGACAGAGTGAGGAAATGGAAAAAAGGGGACCTGCAAGTCGAACTTCGAAGAATGTTGCTGATGTGCAGGATGTGTTTGGCCGGCGCTCTAGGGGCAGAAAATGTCTCCATCATCCTCATACTAAAGATGAATCATAGCTGGCTGTAGGAGACGAAATCCACGCCTATATCACATGCACGGACGCTGACAGTAACAACACTGTGTAGATGGATGATCTCGCCTCCTCCCTTGCGCAGTTCCACCTTGGGCCCTGCTAGCTCTCCATTGCCGTTTACTAGCCTAGGAGACCGAGGAGGCGTATGAGGACACAAACCAGCCGCCAGACGCACCAGCGAATCGAGCTGCGGGGGTGGCTGTAGGTGAGGACGAGCAAGCTCAAGGCGCCGAATCAAGGGAGCAAGCTGATGGGAGCAATCCAGCGTCAGTAATTTTGGAGGTGAGCGGAGAGAATAAGGAAGAGAGAAAGGTGATCTTGCAGCAACAACAACATGTGACTGTGTGAAAGTGTGAACGGGACCATCGGAGGTGTGGGGCGTGCATAGGCTATCTATGGATATAAATCCCAAGGTACTATGCTGGAATGTGCAGGGACTGAACAACCCTGCGAAGAGGAAAGCAGTGAGGGAGTTTATCACTTCGGCTAGGGTGAATCTTGTGTGTTTACAAGAAACAAAACTTGATGTAGTTGATCGTTTCCTCGTGATGCAATGTATTGGACCATCACTAGATGGCTTTGATTACCTTCCGGCTAGTGATACTCGCGGTGGAATCATATTGGCTTGGGACACCACGATCATGCAGGTGGACAACATAAGCCGAGATAATAACTTCATGACATGACTAGTGCACAACAAGGATGGCTCGTCTTGGTGGACTTCGGTGGTTTATGGACCGCAAGGTGATGAGCTTAAATTGCAGTTTCTCGAGGATTTGCAACACCGCGGGGCCACCTGTCCAGGGCCATGGATGGTGCTTGGTGACTTTAATATGATCATTAATGTCGCGGAGAAAAACAATAGTAATCTGAATCATCGCATCATGAGAAAATTCAGGGAGTTCACAGATGAAAATGAGCTTAAAGAACTTTACATGCATGGAAGGAGGTTTACTTGTACCAACGAGAGGGATGACCCGGTGATGACAAAGATTGATCGAGTGCTGGCAATTGTGGACTGGGAGCTCATGTTCACGGACAACCTGCTCCAAGCTCTGTCAACTAACGTGTCAGACCATGCACCATTGCACATGTCTACCTCTGCCCCTTTTTGCCAGCACAATAGGTTTAGATTTGAGTTATACTGGACCAAGCTTGACGGATTCGAGCAAGCTGTGAAGGACGCATGGGTTTGTGATGATAGAATTGCTGATCCGTCCAAGCGGCTGGATGCACTACTCAGAAACACGGCCACGACATTGCAAGCATGGGGAGATAGAAAGACGGGCAACATCAAGCTAAAGATGGCAGTGGCAAATTATGTGATACTCAGGTTTGACTGCGCACAAGAGTATAGAAGTCTGTCGCAGGAGGAACTCTGGTTGAGAAGAACGCTCAAGCTATCCTTGCTGGGCTTAGCATCATTGCAGCGCACTATAGAGAGGCAAAGATCGCGGTTAAGGTGGATCAAGGAAGGAGACGCCAATACGAAGCTTTTCCAGGCAGTTGCTAATGGTCGACGGTCCAAGAACTTCATCGCGCACGTCAAGCTCCAAGGTGAAATTATCTCTGAACAGGACATGAAAGGGGAAATCTTCACGGAAGCCTATCGCTAGCTCATGGGACACGCCACTGCGAGACAAGCAGGAGTTAATCTGGAATTTCTGAACATGGACTCCCATGACCTTGGGGAGCTTGAGGAGATCTTCACGGAGGACAAAGTGTGGAATGCCATCAAAGAGATGCCAGCTGATTGCGCGCCTGGACCAGATGGTTTTATCGGGCCTTTCTACCAGCATGCATGGCACATTATTAAGCATGATATCATGGCTGTCATGTACAAGCTGTACATTGGGGAAGGCAGAGGATTTGGGAAGCTAAACAGGGCTCACATAATTTTGATTCCCAAAGATCAGATGCAGAGGAAGTGGGTGACTTTTGGCCGATAAGTCTGACCCACAACGCAGCTAAATTATTTGCAAAAGTCTTGGCAATCCGGGAAAGGAGAAGAATGAAATAAATTGTTGAAGCCAACCAATCTGCATTTATTTTGGGACGAGCACTGCATTACAATTTTCTCTTAGTCAGGCAAGTTGCGAGGAGGATCCATGGGAGAAAGGAGAAAGGTGTATTTTTGAAACTCGACATCTTGCACGCATTTGACTCTCTCAGCTGGCCTTTCCTGTTCGACGTCTTGCATGCTAAAGGATTTGGTCCAAAGTGGCTAAGGTGGATTGCAATTCTGCTGAGTACTGCTTCCACCAAAGTAGTGGTAAACGGAATACCTAGTTCGAGTTTCTGTCATGCACAAGGATTGCGGCAAGGTGACCCAGTCTCGCCACTTCTATTTGTGATTGCTATGGACGTCTTGACCAAAATTTTCATCAAAGGAGAGGAAGCTGGGGCCATCATCTCATTCAGGGGGATAGCAGCGTTGCAAAGACTTTCCATATATGCTGACGATGTCGCTCTGTTCGTAAGACCCACTGCGCAGGATCTTGGCTTTGTGACTGAGGCTCCCCGAGCTTTTGGTGAAGCATCTGGGCTACGAGTGAACTATGCTAAGTCCTCAGCAATACTCATCAGAGGAGACGATCTAGACAGGGACCGGGTGGCGGCTATACTGAACTGCAGCTTGACTGAATTTCCCTGTAAATATCTTGGTCTCCAGCTTGCCATCCGACAGTTAAATCGTGCGGAATGGCAACCAATCCTGGACTTGGCACGCAAGCTAGTGCTTGCATGGCAGCAAGGGCTGATTCAACGGCCGGGTAGGCTGATTCTGGTGAAGTCGGTTCTTGCGGCTAAATCCATCCACCACTTTCTGGTGACTGATGCCCCTGCTTGGGTGTTCGAGGAGCTTGATCGAAGCATGCGCGCATTCTTCTGGGCTGGGAAGGATAAAACGAATGGTGGACAGTGTCTTGTGGCATGGAACAATATCTGTCGGCCTCTGAGCATGGGAGGGCTGGGGGTTAAAAATTTGCAGCTGCAGGCACTCGCTTTACGAGTGCGCTGGGAGTGGTTACGCCGGACTGATTATTCCAGACCTTGGAGAGGTATCCCTATAACTGAAGATGATGAAGCCAGGAAGGTGTTTGATAGCATGGTGCACATTGAGACAGGTGACGGCACAAATGTTCTATTCTGGAGAGATTGGTGGATCCATGGGTTTACCGCTGCGGACATTGCCCCTATCATCGTTACATCAGTGGATACAAGAGTGAAAATAGACGCACAGTTCAGCAAGCTATGGATGCTAACAGATGGACTCAGGATGTGAGAGGAGATCTTTCTTTCACTGCGCATATGCAGCTTCTGCACCTGAATCAAGCCATTCACACGGTCCAACAGCATGCAGGTGTCCCAGATATTTTCTCTTGGCCTGCGGACCCTTCAGGATTGTACACGGCCAAATCAACTTATCAATGGCAGTGTGTCGGGGGTGTCATCTCACCTTTTGCGGCTTGTATCTGGAAGAGCTGGGCAACACTAAAGTGTAAGATTTTCGCTTGGTTGGCGGTTCAACATCACTTGTGGACCTCAGACAGGAGAGCAAGGCATGGGCTCCAAAATCACTCGGCACCTTGCTATACGTGCTTGCAAAGGGAGGATAATGTTGAGCACATACTAATCCAATGCGTGTATGCTAGAGAAGTGTGGGAAGGATGCCTCTCTGCCCTTCACCTGGACATCCCTCGGCCAAGCACACAAGACATTTATCTCCAATGGTGGTTGTCGAGTAGGAAGCATTACCAAAAGGCATAGAAAAGAGGGTTTGATACTTTGGTAATTTTGGTGGCATGGAACCTATGGAAGCAGCGCAATGCAAGGGTCTTCAATCGGGCAAATCAAGTGCTGCTGGCAAGTGACCTTATTCACAAAATCTTGCAAGAGATCGAGGAGTGGAAGAGAGCCAGAGTAGGAGTGGTAGGGTTGCATAGATTTGTGAGAGAGTAGCCTAGTGCACTTGGAAGTTTGATAGTTGGGCATGGGTGTGTGTTTGGGGTATGTTCGCATGGCCTCAAGCTTCTTGTAAATACTTTTGCTCTCTTCTATAAAGATAAGGTACGCCTTTGGCGTACTCTCGAAAAAAAATATAAACAGGAAAAAGGATATTTTTAGGGTGCTCTGCTCAGGAAAGAAGATGCGTGGTCGCTATGTCCATGTGCGCGAGCCTGTTTGGCTAACTCCCATAATATTCCAGCAGCAAAAAAAGAAAACATTTTTCAAAAACAATAAAATAATTATACTCATAAGCTGAGAAGACTACATAATAGGGAAAGCAAAGGAATTAGCATGACGGGACCCATGAAACCAATGACGGTTTGTACATGTATAGTACGTACGATGCTTTTTTCTAATGAAAATACTCTGGACCATTATTCTTTTCTAGAAAATGGGCTACCTAAGAGCAAACTATGCTAACGTGTTCTTTTTCAAAGCAAAACGTGAGTTTTATGCGACTAAAATAGGATTGCGAGCTTTAAGGCAAACTCTCAAGCACAATTTCATGGACATGTACAGTATATATAAACACACTCTTAACTTTGTATAGAAAATTAAAATAAAACTGATTACAGTACAAAAATCACTATATCGAGGAAAAATTTACCAAACTAGCTGGCACATCATTAGCAAATCTATCCATTCCTACACGAAACAATGAGAACTATTAAAAAAATTACAAAAAAAAACAAATCGACATAATAAAGACGTGATTTTTTTTTACAAATATGATTTTAACAATGGAACTGTTCATAAAAATAATTAGTACATCATGCATAATTTACACATAAATGGTGAAGGGATAACACATAAATTATATATCAATAAAAGCGAACATAACAAAGATAAAACTATGTTCACAAGTTTTATATTTCAAAATGGCATCACATTTGATTTCAGTTTGTTTATACAAATGAAATCATATGTTCTTATCAATCATATTTCAAATTTCTACCCCGCGCATCGAGCGGGCCACTTTGCTAGTTACACGAAAAAATTGATTCCCCCTTCTAGCTCAGACCCACTAGATTTAGAGGCTGACTTGTGAGCCTACTAAGTTAACATGTATGCAGGGCTTTGTCAACTTAGTCAATAAACGATTCTAGCTGCACTGACCGTTGGATGTTAATCCAACGACCAAGCTACATCTTCAACCTCTGGTCTTGTTGCTCCAGCCGCCCAAACCTGCGCCCGCCGTACCGCCTGCTCCAGCCTCCCATGGTCGGCTGTGCCGCCGTGCAGGCCTCACCGCCCGACCATACTACTACTGGACAGGCCTTCCCTCTACTCACCCACACCCCCTATTATTCTCCGGAGACGATAGTCTCAAACCGCAGCCGAAGCAATCAACCTTCGTACGCCCCTTCACGTGGGCATCCACTGCTACGTATTCCCAGCTCTGGGTCGTTCCCTTCCTAGGTCGCGCCGTCGTCCACCACCTTGGTGCTCTCTGGCGGTACGACATTGTCAACATGGTCAATGAACGACAGCCATCAGAAGAGGACTATAAGTGGAGAGGCTGACATCTGGGTTCATGGCCGCACGCAAGGAAGTGCCTCCTTATTACGCGCAAAATAATGATTCCTCCACCTGACACCTCGGACCTACCGGAAGGGCCTTTGTATTTTGTGAAAAAAAATGTTCCCCTGACTCCTGGGACCCACCGGCTTTATCTTCGCACGGAAAGGAACTACTTTCTTACCCCCTGACAGCTGGGACCCACCAGGTTGAAGCGAAGGTAGTGTTATATGTCCGACCACGAACGTGTACGTACATAGCGGTCGATTGGTGTCTCTGCAGCGACATACTGTGGCCAAGTAAGGAGCGACATGTGTTGAAGTAGAGGCGTCGACGTAGCATGTCACGCAGTCCCGTCTATATCATGTACACGTACGTACGGCCATGCTGCAAGATAGTAAATACGGATACGTACATACATACGGGCGGGGTCTCTAACGCGTACAGCGACTAATGTTGTTCATCGTAAGCCAACCGGCTAGGTCAGAATGAAGAAACTGGATCGTGTTCATGGGGAGGCAACGGAATCCTTCGTGTTCATCGGGAGGCAACGGAATACGTCATGTTCATCGGGAGCCAACTGGCTTGGACAGAACAGCCAAAACGAGGTCTGGCGTACCGCAAAACGGAGGAAACAGGCCTTCTGTTCGACCACGTATGGTCAAAATGGGGTCTTCTTCATCGAGAAGGGTCTGGTTTACCGCAAAACGGAGGAAACAGACTTTTGTTCGACCGTGTACGGTCGAAACGGGGTCCTGTTGATCGGGAGGGGTGTGGCGTACCGCAAAACGGAGGAAACGAACTTGTGTGCGCCTACGGTCGAAACGGGGGTCCTGTTCATCGGGAGGGGTGTGGCGTATCGCAAAACGGGACACCATGGGCTACTGTTCATCCACCGTCGACTTCCTCCAACCTACACCTGCTACTGTTCACCCACCGTCGACTTCCTCCAGCCTCCACCAGCTACTGTTCATCCATGGGGTCCTGTTCATGCAGCCTCCACCGGCTACTGTTCATCCAGCCCTCTACGGGGTCCTGTTCATCCAGCCTCCACCAGCAACTGTTCACCCAGCCCTCCACGGGGTCCTGTTCAATCAGCCCCTCCACGTACAGGGTCCCTCCATCAGCTACTATTCATCCACCCCTACGCCCCCTCGATCGGGGTCTTGTTCATCCAGCGGCAACGACCTCTACTACCACGAGATCCTGTTCATCCAACCCCCACTGGGAACTTTTCATCAAGAGGCAGCTTTGTTCAACTTCAGTTAGCAGCAGTAGCAAAGGAATCACTCGGGTTCAGTTAACAGCAAGGGATCTATCAGGGTTCAGTAACGTAGCTAGCGCAATCGCTCGGATTTAGTTAGAGCCCAACGCCTCACTCGGATTCAGTTAGAGCGCAACGCCTCGCACACACGTGCGTACGTGTACGAGAGATATGCGCAAACCTCCATGCATCGCTCAACCCCGATCACCCACCGTAACCAAGAACTCCCCGATATTTTCCTCGCCCTCGCTTCTACCATGATTTTTTCCATCATGGACGGCCCAAAGAATGTCATACAGGTGCGTCTCCGGCCCGCCCAGGACGAAAAGCCCATTTGTTGTGATGATTTTTTTCATAGAAGTAGGAGCCCACCACATCTATGATGATACCAGTTTTTTTGACAATTATCGTCATAGAAGTGTCATAAGCATGACAGAAAAAATTCGTTTGGCCCAAAATGTCACGAATGTGTTTTTTTGTAGTGTTTATGCCATGCTATAGGTCATTTGGGGGCTTCCTGCTCTATGAGCATAGCTTCATAACCCTCTTGATCGAATTTTATGCCATGTTATAGGTCATTTGGGGGCTTCCTACTCTATGAGCATAGCTTCATAACCCTCTTGATCGACTTTTATGCCATGTTATAGGTCATTTGGGGGCTTCCTGCTCTATGAGCATAGCTTTATAACCCTCTTGTTCGGCTTTCATGCCATAGGTCGCTTGGGGGCTTCCTACTCTATGAGTATAGCTTCATAACCCACTTTGACCGGCTTTTATGCCATGATCGAGTTAAACCTGCCTGTTTGCAACTTGCTACTCCACCAGGTGATCCGCTGAACTCTTGACAGTCAATCTTTTATATAAGACCCTGAACTAGTCAAGGTTGAAACGGTGGCTTATGTCACGTGAGAGCCGGCTTACAGTGAGCTAGGATAAACCCACCTGTCTTCTGTAGTCTCTCCGCTATGTGGCTTGTTCGTACTCTTAATAGTTAATCTTTTCAATAAGACCCTGAACTAGTTAAGGTTTAAGAGATGGATTTATGTCACGTGAGACACGGCTTATGGGATAAAAGGCTTTCATGCCAAGCTTCTTTGAAGCAAAAAATTGAGTTTTTTTCAAAAACCAATCTATTTTGGTCATGCCTTGCAATCCGGCTTAATAAATATTTGATTTATGCATACTGTATTTTTTTGTAGAAACCTTTTACAGGTGAGAAGTTGCCGGGTCATACTAATCAAGGTTATATTACTCCATATTGAGTTTATTGCAGTTATAAGTCGCCAAAGGGATCTTTTCACGGACTAGAGATGATTATAAGTTGCCCTGGTTGTTGAGTTATCTAACTCACCCTGGAGTATGATTATAAGCCGCCAGTTGAAGGATTAACAGCTCTTTGACGGATTACATAAGCCATCAAAGTCTTTTGGTAATATTGCAAGCAGAGCTATGTATGATAAGATCACCAAAGATTCAAGTTTTTGAAGCATACATTAATACGAACATGCACGAAGGCATGGCAGAGAAGATAATTGTTTTCAGCTACCTATTATAAGGCTACACTTGAGCCTATGATTTTTTTCACTTAAATGTTTTTTCACCCCTCTAAGCCGGCCTCTGTCTCGTCCGGGTTAGAACTAGATAGGTCCACATGTTCATGGCGCCTTGAGCTTGAAGCCCCCAGGTCATCCTGTGCCAGTTCTTCGTCGATGGCCATCTACAGATTGCTCGAGGTCTAGTCGATGCCGGTTAAAGCTTCAAATTTTGCGTCATCGTTAAGTATAACAGAAGGATCAACATTAGGAGCAAATATAAGCTTACGCCTTGGCGGAATAAGGTCTATAACATCATGGGATGGCGGCTTAATCTTAGCATTATTGCTATCATAAGCCGGTTGGTACTTGTTCAGATTCAGCTCCTGCACAAGTTTACATGCCAAGGGCCGCATCTCTCTGTTGCATCTGTTGAAGTCCTCCTCTTCAAAGATTGACCCGTCAACATTGAACTCTGGACACCCGGCAGCCATTTCTTCTAGGTCTAGCTCTGATTGCCAAGCTTTGGCCCAACTTAGAGCAATAATGGCTCCTGCATGGGTGCTACCTCTTGAGCATGCGTTGGTTTTCCCTTGAAGAGGAAAGGATGATGTAGAAAAGTAGCATAAGTATTTCCCTTAGTTTTTGAGAACCAAGGTATCAAGCCAGTAGGAGACTACACGCAAGTCGCCTAGTACCTGCACAAACAATCAAGAACCTTGCAACCAACGCGATAAAGGGGTTGTCAATCCCTTTATGACCACTTGCAAAAGTGAGATCTGATAAAGATAATAAGATAAATATTTTTGGTATTTTTGTTGTATAGATTGGAAAATAAAGATTGCAAAATAAATAGTAGGCTAGAATTATAGATCGGAAACTTATATGATGTAAAGTAGACCCGAGGGCCATAGGTTTCACTAGTGGCTTCTCTCATGATAGCATGTATTATGGTGGTGAAAAAATTAATGCCGAGCAATTGATAGAAAAGCGCATAGTTATGATAATATCTAAGGCAATGATCATGAATATAGGCATCACGTCCATGTTAAGTAGACCGAAACGATTCTGCATCTACTACTATTACTCCACACATCGACCGCTATCCAGCATGCATCTAGAGTATTAAGTTCATAAGAACGAAGTAATGCATTAAGCAAGATGACATGATGTAAAGGGATAAACTCAAGAAATATGATATAAACCCCATCTTTTTATGCTCGATGGCAACAATACAATATGTGCCTTGCTGCCCCAGATGTCAATGGGAAAGGAAACCATAAGATTGAACCTAAAGCTAAGCACTTCTCCCATTGCAAGAAAGATCAATCTAGTAGGCTAAACTAAACCGATAATTCGAAGAGACTTGCAAAGATATCAAATCATGCATATAAGAATTCAGAGAAGAACCAAATAATATTCATAGATAATCAAATTCATAAACCCATAATTCATTGGATCTTGCAAATACACCGCAGAGTATTACATCGAATAGATCTCCAAGAACATCGAGGAGAACTTTGTATTGGGAACCAAAGAGAGAGAAGAAGCCATCTAGCTAATAACTATGGACCCGAAGGTCTATGGTAAACTACTCACACCTCATCGGCGAGGCTATGGCGTTGATGAAGAATGCCTCCATGATCGAATCCCCCTCCGGCAGATCGTCGGAAAAGGCCCCAGATGGGATCTCACGGGTACAGAAGGTTGCGGCGGTGGAAAAGTGGTTTATTGGCTCTCCTGGATGTTTTTCGGGTACATGGGTATATATATGCGAACGAAGCACGTCGGTGGAGCTCCGTGGGGCCCACGAGGGTGGGGGCGCGCCTACCCCCTGTTGGGGATATGACTATTAGGTATGACCCGCCCAGGAGGGGCCGGGTCATCCCTATGGCGATTCATCTCTATGAAGCCCAAGAGCATATTAACAATGGCGGTTCATAGGTAGGCTTAGTAGAAGTCCCAAACCCGAAGGCGGCTTAAGGCCCACGGATATAAACTGCCATGTAAGTAAACTTGTATTGTAAGGTATGTAAGAGAGGTCACCGAGCCGGATACGTTGTATGAGCCGACTGGGACTCTGTAGGCCATAGGGCGTCAACCCGTGTATATAAGGGGACGACCTAGTGGCAGCTTAGGAGAAGAAACAAGAGATCGAGAGCCAGGTTAAGCGTATTCGCCCCTCCTCATCGAAACCCTAGAAATACCACCTCAAACTGGATTAGGCTTTTACCGTCACCGTAAGGGGCCGAACCAGTATAAAGTCCTCGTGTCCTTTGTCCTGATTAACCCCTTTAAGCTAAACTCATTGCGATGGCTCCACGACTAAGTCCTCACACTAGGACATCTGTCGTGACAATTCCACGACAGTTGGCGCCCACTGTGGGGCTATCGCACGATGGCTTCAAGTTCTTAGAGGGCAACTTCGAAGGGATCAAGGGATACACCGTGGGGCGGATGACCAAGAGTCATCGCGGTAAGCTCTACATCGACGACGGAGGCTGGGGCCCCGAGGCCGGCTCAATTGAGTATGGGTACCGGGTCCCCTTCGGCGGAATTCACGTCTTCATCGGCAAGATCGGCGAACCAGACCCTGATCCAGACATCTGCACCAACATCATCGAGACGGCTCAGCGCGCGAGACCCGCCCGGGTTCGGCCCGCCATGAATCGTGCCTTCGTGGGATTTATCCATGGAACGGAATCTATGGATAAATTGGCATTTGGTGGTGAGACTGTCGTTTACTCTGATGGAGAGTCATCCACCGGCGAGACCGAGTCATTGTATCAGCTGCAAGATGGCCGGCATGGGGGCTGTTCCGATGGCGACAGTATTCCGGACCCCTATGAGCCGTCGAACCGGGTTGCAATCTTCATGGCCGGTGCACAGCCCGTGCAACACTCATCGACTGCAGCAAAGCTGATTTCCGGGTCAACATCGGCAGTGGCTGCCGGAGCAGGATGCCCTGAGCGCCAGCGGGCTCATGTTTTAACCGACTTACTGGATAAGCTAACAGCGCTGTTACAGCGGTGGTTAACCCGGTGGATCAAGATCAGCATAATGCAGCGGTCACAAAAATGCGTGATGAGATAGCACAGGCCAAGGAGGAGCTAAACGCAGAAAACGCTAGGATGCCCGAGGAGTGGGCTGCTTTGGATGCTCAGGCACAGCGGATTCACTCACAATCTTACCGGCTCATGCTAGATTAGAACACTTCAAACGAGGTCATGAGGAGGAGGCATCAGACTCGCCTGCCGTCGGTTTATGAGGCAAGAAATCTCTTTAACACGCCACGAGCAGGAACCAATAACCAGGTAGTGGTAAACCGGGTCGAAGCACCTGGGACGGCTATGCCGGTTCAGCCACGCACGACGGACCCACCTCGTCAGAACAATAACCCACCGCAGCACATGCCGACGCCACCGGGTCATTATTCTAACCCTTTGGATAACATGATCGCTGCGGTGTCACGATTGGCGCCTCTCTCAGTAGATGGTGAGTCATCAACGGCGGTTGAAACACGAAGGGCTAGAGAGCTTTTTCAGACAGCACTGACTCAGCAGCAGGCTTATTCTTATAGTTGTGACAGGATTCACTCCACCCCTCGCCCGAGTCGGAGTTACAGCAGACATATTGATGAGCCGGTTGTGTCAAGCAGTGGACGGAACCATAACCCTCCTCATGGACATAACCCGACGGGCGGAGGTGCTGATGCTCAGAACATAGTGGATCAAGGAAGAGCACGTCAAGAGGTCGAGCTGGCGGCACAGTATGCGGCCCGTCAACCTACTCCAATTCGTCCAACCACTTCTGTGTAGCCAGGTGTGACCTTTAGAAATTTGCGCGTGCCATGCTTAGTACCGGATCTACGTAATTAGCATCTGCCCAAGGATTTCAAGGGTCCTTGCAAGGTGCCTAACTATACAGCTGATTTAAGTCCCGAGGCATGGATTGAGAGTTATGAGATGGTCATGGAATTGCTAGATGTTAGCGAGGCTGAATGTGCTAAATATTCCCCCCTGATGTTGGAGGGAACGGCCCGCACTTGGTCGAAGGGGCTCCTTGCCAGTTCCATTGGGTCATGGGCCGAGTTAAAGGCCCAATTCATCCAGAACTTCAAGGATAAATGTAAGCAGCCCATGTCAATTGTGGATTTAGCCTCCTGTGTCCAAGAAGAAGGTGAGTCGACAACCCATTGGGTGCGCTGGGTCTCAACTATCCTGCACTCGTCGAATCGCATCAATGCCGACTCAGCGGTGTTGATGTTGGAGAACAATTGTCATTTCACGCCCCTAAAGCAGAAATTAGGGCGGCTTAAACGCCACTACAATGACATGGGGACACTCACGGCGGCTCTGGTTAAGTATGCCAACTGTGATAGTACCAAGGACCCCGAGTCTGATGACGAAAAGCCGGGGAAGGGAAAGAAGAGTAGCAACACCAAGGGGCAGCAGCATAACCCGGCGAACCAGGAAGGCAACAGTAAGCGTAAAGCTGATAAAAGTTTTGACTTTGTGGCTAACACCAATGCACAGAATAATGGTCAGCGTCATACGGACCGGAGGATCCAGTGTCAATCTTGAACATATGTTAAATCAGCCATGCCCAAGACATGGTACGCGAGAAAGACCGTCCGGGCACCTCTGGAAGGATTGTTACATTATGAAGGAGTACAAGAATTCCAATCTTTTTCAAGACAATCATGGGCTAGGTGGTGGTTCAGGATCCGGCTCTCACGGACCGGTTATGGCGGTGGCGTCTCTAACTCTGGATTCGAAGGAAATCAAGGTAATCATGGCAACCAGGGTGGTTACAATTAGCACAGTAATCAGGGGAGTCAACAGCAGCAACAGTCTGGTTATCAGAGCAACCGAAACAGTTGAATAGTGGACAGTATCATGTCTTCACCACTAGCTTATGTAAGCGTGACCAGAAGCTTCATAAGAGGGCAGTTGATACATCTCCAACATATCTATAATTTTTGATTGCTCCATGCTATATCATCTACTGTTTTGGACATTATTAGGCTTTATTATCCACTTTTATATTATTTTTGGGACTAACCTATTAACCGGAGGCCCAGCCCAGAATTGTTGTTTTTTGCCTGTTTTAGGGTTTCGAAGAAAAGGAATATCAAATGGAATGAAACCTTCGGGAACATGATTTTCTCACCGAATACAACTCAGGAGACTTGGACCCTACGTCAAGCCAATTAACAGGAGGCCATGAGGTAGGGGGCGCGCCTGCCCCCCCCCCCAGGCGCGCCCTCCACACTCATGGGGCCCCCATTTCTACACCGACATACTTCTTCCGCCTATATATACCCACGTACCCCCGAACGATCAGATACGGAGCCAAAAACCTAATTCCACCGCCGCAACTTTCTGTATCCACGAGATCCCATCTTGGGGCCTGTTCCGGAGCTCCGCTGGAGGGGGCATCGATCACGGAGGGCTTCTACATCATCATCCAAGCCCCTCCGATGAAGTGTGAGTAGTTTACTTCAGACCTACGGGTCCATAGTTAGTAGCTAGATGGCTTCTTCTCTCCTTTTGGATCTCAATACAATGTTCTCCCCCTCTCTCGTGGAGATCTATTCGATGTAATCTTCTTTTTGCGGTGTGTTTGTTGAGACCGATGAATTGTGGGTTTATGATCCAGTCTATCTATGAATAATATTTGAATCTTCTCTGAATTCTTTTATGTATGATTGGTTATCTTTGCAAGTCTCTTCGAATTATCAGTTTGGTTTGGCCTACTAGATTGGTTTTTCTTGCCATGGGAGAAGTGCTTAGATTTGGGTTCGATCTTGCGGTGTCCTTTCCCAGTGACAGAAGGGGCAGCAAGGCACGTATCCTATTGTTGCCATCAAGAATAACAAGATGGGGTTTTCTTCATATTGCATGAAACTATCCCTCTACATCATGTCATCTTGCTTAAGGCGTTACTCTGTTTTTAACTTAATACTCTAGATGCATGCTGGATAGCGGTCGATGAGTGGAGTAATAGTAGTAGATGCAGGCAAGAGTCGGTCTACTTGTCTCGGACGTGATGCCTATATACATGATCATACCTAGATATTCTCATAACTATGCTCAATTCTGTCAATTGCTCAACAGTAATTTGTTCACCCACTGTATAATACTTATGCTCTTGAGAGAAGCCACTAGTGAAACCTATGGCCCCCGGGTCTCTTTCTCATCATATCAATCTTCATCACTTTATTATTGCTTTGCTTTTTACATTGCCTTTTACTTTTCACTTTGCATCTCTATACCAAAAATACCAAAAATATTATTTATCATCTCTATCAGATCTCACTTTCGTAAGTGACCGTGAAGGGATTGACAACCCCTAAGCGCGTTGGTTGTGTTGAGCTATTGTTTTTGTGTAGGTACGAGGGACTCGCGCGTAGCCTCCTACTGGATTGATACCTTGGTTCTCGAAAACTGAGGGAAATACTTATGCTACTTTACTGCATCATCCTCTCCTCTTCAGGGAAATCCAACGCAGTGCTCAAGAGGTAGCAAGAAGAATTTCTGGCGCTGTTGCCGGGGAGTCTGCGCAAAAGTCAACATACCAAGTTCCCATCACAATCCCTATCTCCCGCATTACATTATTTGCCATTTGCCTCTAGTTTTCGTATCCCCCACTTCATCCTTGTCGTTTTATTCGCCCTCTCTCTCTCTATCCTCCCTCTCTTTCTCTATTTGCCTCTTTTTGCCCGTTTGCCTTTTGTTTGCTCGTGTGTTGGATTGCTTGTTTGTCGCAATGGCTCATGATAATACCAAATTGTGTGACTTCACCAATACCAACAATAATGATTTCCTTAGCACTCCGATTGCTCCTCTTACCGATGCTGAATCTTGTGAAATTAATACTGCTTTGCTGAATCTTGTCATGAAATATTCGTTCTCCGGCCTTCCTAGTGAAGACGCCGCTACCCATCTTAATAGCTTCATTGATTTGTGTGACATGCAAAAGAAGAAAGATGTCGATAATGATATTGTTAAATTTAAGCTATTTCCTTTTTTGCTTAGAGATCGTGCTAAAGCTTGGTTTTCATCTTTGCCTAAAAATAGTATTGATTCATGGAACAAGTGCAAAGATGCTTTTATCTCTAAGTATTTTCCTCCCACTAAGATCATCTATGAATTTTAAGCAACTTGATCATGAACATGTTGCACAAGCTTGGGAGAGAATGAAATTAATGATACGTAATTGCCCTACTCATGGTTTGAATTTGTGGATGATTATACAAAAAATTTATACCGGATTGAATTTTGCTTCTAGAAATCTTTTGGATTTGGCCACGGGAGGCACTTTTATGGAAATCACCTTAGGAGAAGCTACTAAACTCCTAGATAATATTATGGTTAATTATTCTCAATGGCATACTGAAAGATCTACTAATAAAAAGGTGCATGCGATAGAAGAAATTAATGTTTTGAGTGGAAAGATGGATGAACTTATGAAATTATTTGCTAATAAGAGTGTTTCTTCTGATCCTAATGATATGCCCTTGTCTACTTTGATTGAGAATAATAATGAATCTATGGATGTGAATTTTTTTGGTAGGAACAATTTTGGTAACAACGCGTATAGAGGAAATTTCAATCCTAGGCCTTATCCTAGTAATCCCTCTAATAATTATGGTAATTCCTACAACAATTCTTATGGAAATTATAATAAGATGCCCTCTGATTTTGAATCTAATATTAAAGAATTTATTTCTTCGCAAAAGAATTTTAATGCTATGATTGAAGAAAAATTGCTTAAGATAGATGATTTGCCTAGGAACATTGATAGAATTTCTCTTGATGTTGATTCTTTAAATATTAGATCTATTCCTCCTAAGCATGATATCAATGAGTCTCTCAAAGCCATGCAAATTTCCATTGATGAGTGCAAGGAAAGAACCGCTAGGACGCGTGCTATGAAAGATGCCTTTATTAAAGCGTGTTCTTCTAGTTCCTATGAAAATAATGATGAAGATCTAAAAGTTATTGATGTGTCCCCTATTAAATATTTGTTTTGCAATATTAATCTTGATAATGATGGGACTGAATATGATCCACCTTTACCTAGAAGGCGTTCTAAAAATTCGAAGTATTTAGATCTTGATGGTGAAATTGATAAAAGTGGGATTAAAAGAAATAAAACCCTAGATGATGCTAAACCCACTATATTGGATTTCAAGGAATTTAATTATGAAAATTGCTCTTTGATTGATTGTATTTCCTTGTTGCAATCCGTGCTAAATTCTCCTCATGCTTATAGTCAAAATAAAGCCTTTACCGAACATATCGTTGATGCCTTGATGCAATCTTATGAAGAACAATTTGAGTTGAAAGTTTCTATCCCTAGAAAACTTTATGATGAGTGGGAATCTACTATTAAAATTAAAATTAAATATTATGAGTTTTATGCTTTGTGTGATTTGGGTGCTAGTTTCTCTACTATTCCCAAAACTTTGTGTGATTTGCTAGATTTCCGTGATTTTGACGATTGCTCTCTAAACTTGAATCTTGCGGATTCCACTATTAAGAAACCTATGGGAATAATTAATGATGTTCTTATTATTGCAAATAGGAATTATGTGCCCGTAGATTTTATCGTTCTTGATATAGATTGCAATCCTTCTTGCCTTATTATTCTCGGTAGACCTTTCCTTAGAATGGTTGGTGAAATTATTGATATGAAGGAAGGGAATATTAGATTCCAATTTCCATTAAAAAAGGGCATGGAACACTTCCCTAGAAACAAAATAAAATTACCATATGAATCTATCATGAGAGCCACTTATGTATTGCCTACCAAAGATGTCAATACCTAGATCTATTCTTGCTTGTTATGCCTAGCTAGGGGCGTTAAACGATAGCGCTTGTTGGGAGGCAACCCAATTTTATTTTTATTCCTTGCTTTTTGCTCCTGTTAAGTAATAAATAAATTATTTAGCCTCTGTTTTGGTTGTGTTTTTTGTGTGTTTAATTAGTGTTTGTGCCAAGTAGAACCGTTGGGAAGACTTGGGAAAAGTTTTGTTGAACTTGCTGTAAAAAACAGAAACTTTAGCGTTCACGAGAACTGCTGTCATTTTTATTTGGAAAGTGCTATGTAGTTAATTATTTTTGCAGATGATTAATAGATAAATGCCTCACGTCCAGCAATTTATTTTAGAACTTTTGGGGTTCCAGATCTTGCGCTAGCTACAGATTACTACAGACTGTTCTGTTTTTAACAGATTCTGTTTTTCGTGTGTTGTTTGCTTATATTGATGAATCTATGGCTAGTAAAATAGTTTATTAACCATAGAGAAGTTGGAATACAGTAGGTATAACACCCATATAAATAAAGAATGAGTTCATTACAGTACCTTGAAGTGGTCTTTTGTTTTCTTTCGCTAACGGAGCTCACGAGATTTTCTACTTTAAGTTTTGTGTTGTGAAGTTTTCAGGTTTTGGGTAAAAGATTTGATGGATTATGGAACAAGGAGTGGCAAGAGCCTAAGCTTGGGGATTCCCATGGCACCCCAAGATAATCTAAGGACACCTAATAGCCAAATCTTGGGGATGCCCCAGAAGGCATCCCCTCTTTCGTCTACTTCTATCGGTAACTTTACTTGGAGCTATATTTTTATTCGCCACATGATATGTGTTTTGCTTGGAGCGTCTTGTATTATTTGAGTCTTTGCTTATTAGTTTACCACAATCATCCTTGCTGTACACATCTTTTGATAAAGCCATTCATGATTTGGAATTTGATAGAATACTCTATGTGCTTCACTTATATCTTTTGAGCTCTATAGTTTTACTCTAGTGCTTCACTTATATCTTTAGAGTTTTATAATTTTGCTCTAGTGCTTCACTTATATCCTTCAGAGCACGGTGGTGGATTTGTTTTATAGAAACTATTGATCTCTCATGCTTCACTTAGATTATTTTGAGAGTCTTAATAGCATGGTAATTTGCTTAAAATCCTAATATGCTTGGTATTCAAGATTAATAATAAAACTTTCTTATGAGTGTGTTGAATACTAAGAGAAGTTTGATGCTTGATGATTGTTTTGAGACATGGAGGTAATAATATCAAAGTCGTGCTAGTTGAGTAGTTTTGAAATTAAGAAATACTTGTGTTGAGGTTTGCAAGTCCCGTAGCATGCACGTATGGTAAACGTTATGCGCCAAATTTGAAACATGAGGTGTTATTTGATTGTCTTCCTTATGAGTGGCGGTCAGGAACGAGCGATGGTCTTTTCCTACCAATCTATCCCCCTAGGATCATGCTCATAGTACCGAGGTTTTTGATGACTTGTAGATTTTTGCAATAAGTATGTGAGTTCTTTATGACTAATGTTGAGTCCATGGATTATACGCACTCTCACCCTTCCATCCTTGCTAGCCTCTTCGGTACCATGCATTGCCCTTTCTCACATTGAGAGTTGGCGCAAACTTCGCCGGTGCATCCAAACCCTGTGATATGATACGCTCTTTCACACATAAACCTCCTTATATCTTCCTCAAAAAAGCCACCATACCTACCTATTATGGCATTTCCATAGCCATTCCGAGATATATTGCCATGCAACTTTCCATCATTTCGTTCATCATGACACATTCATCATTGTCATATTGCTTAGCATGATCATGTAGTTGACATAGTATTTGTGGCAAAGCCACTGTTCATAATTCTTTCATACATGTCACTCTTGGTTCATTGCATATCCCGGTACACCGCCGGAGGCGTTCATATAGAGTCATCTTTGTTCTAGTATTGAGTTGTAATCATTGAGTTGTAAATAAATAGAAGTGTGATGATCACCATTATTAGAGCATTGTCCCAAGTGATGAATAAATAAAAAAAGAGAAAGGCCATAAAAAAAGAGAAGGCCCAAAAAAAGAGAAAGTCCATAAAAAAGAGAAGGCCCAAAAAATGAGAGAAAAAGAGAGAAGGGGCAATGTTACTATCCTTTTACCACACTTGTGCTTCAAAGTAGCACCATGATCTTCATAGTAGAGAGTCTCTCATGTAATCACTTTCATATACTAGTGGGAATTTTTCATTATAGAACTTGGCTTGTATATTCCAACAATGGGCCTCCTCAAGTGCCCTAGGTCTTCGTGAGCAAGCAAGTTGGATGCACACCCACTAGTTTCTTTTGTTGAGCTTTCATACATTTATAGCTCCAGTGCATCCGTTGCATGGAAATCCCTACTCCTTGCATTAACATCAATCGGTGGGCATCTCCATAGCCCATTGATTAGCCTCGTTGATGTGAGACTTCCTCCTTTTTTGTCTTCTCCACATAACCTCTCATTATATTCTATTCCACCTATAGTGCTATGTCCATGGCTCGCGCTCATATATTGCGTGAAAGTTTATAGGTTTGAGATTACTAAAGTATGAAACAATTGCTTGGCTTGTCATCGGGGTTGTGCATGATGATAGCATTCTTGTCTGACGAAAATGAAACATGACTAAACCATATGATTTTGTAGGGATGAACTTTCTTTGGCCATGTTATTTTGAGAAGACATAATTGCTTAGTTAGTATCCTTGAAGTATTATCATTTTTATGTCAATATGAACTTCTGTCTTGAATCTTTCGGATCTGAATATTCATACCACAATTAAGAAGAATTACACTAAAATTATGCCAAGTAGCACTCCGCATCAAAAATTCTGTTTTTATCATTTACCTACTCGAGGACGAGCAGGAATTAAGCTTGGGGATGCTTGATACGTCTCCAACGTATCTATAATTTTTGATTGCTCCATGCTGTATTATCTACTGTTTTGGACATTATTGGGCTTTATTATCCACTTTTACATTATTTTTGGGACTAACCTATTAACCGGAGGCCCAGCCCAGAATTGCTGTTTTTTGCCTGTTTTAGGGTTTCGAAGAAAAGGAATATCAAACGGAGTCCAAACGGAATGAAACCTTCGGGAACGTGATTTTCTCACCGAATACAACTCAGGAGACTTGGACCCTACGTCAAGCCAATTAATAGGAGGCCACGAGGTAGGGGGCACGCCTGCCCCCTCCCCGGGCGTGCCCTCCACACTCATGGGCCCCTGTTGCTCCACCGACGTACTTCTTCCTCCTATATATACCCACGTACCCCCGAACGATCAGATACGGAGCCAAAAACCTAATTCCACCGCCGCAACTTTCTGTATCCACGAGATCCCATCTTGGGGCCTGTTCCGGAGCTCCGTCGGAGGGGGCATCGATCACGAAGGGCTTCTACATCATCATCCAAGCCCCTCCGATGAAGTGTGAGTAGTTTACTTCAGACCTACGGGTACATAGTTAGTAGCTAGATGGCTTCTTCTCTCTTTTTGGATCTCAATACAATGTTCTCCCCCTCTCTCGTGGAGATCTATTCGATGTAATCTTCTTTTTGTGGTGTGTTTGTTGAGACCGATGAATTGTGGGTTTATGATCCAGTCTATCTATGAATAATATTTGAATATTCTCTGAATTCTTTTATGTATGATTGGTTATCTTTGCAAGTCTCTTCGAATTTTGAGTTTGGTTTGGCCTACTAGATTGGTTTTTCTTGCCATGGGAGAAGTGCTTAGCTTTGGGTTCGATCTTGCAGTGTCCTTTCCCAGTGACAGAAGGGGCAGCAAGGCACGTATTCTATTGTTGCCATCGAGGATAACAAGATGGGGTTTTCTTCATATTGCATGAAACTATCCCTCTACATCATGTCATCTTGCTTAAGGCGCTACTCTATTTTTAACTTAATACTCTAGATGCATGCTGGATAGCGGTCGATGGGTGGAGTAATAGTAGTAGATGCAGGCAGGAGTTGGTCTACTTGTCTCTGACGTGATGCCTATATACATGATCATACCGAGATATTCTCATAACTATGCTCAATTATGTCAATTGCTCAACAGTAATTTGTTCACCCACTATAGAATACTTATGCTCTTGAGAGAAGCCACTAGTGAAACCTATGGCCCCTGGGTCTGTTTCTCATCATATCAATCTTCATCACTTTATTATTGCTTTGCTTTTTACTTTGCCTTTACTTTTCACTTTGCATCTCTATACCAAAAATACCAAAAATATTATTTATCATCTCTATCAGATCTCACTTTCGTAAGTGACCGTGAAGGGATTGACAACCCCTAAGCGCGTTGGTTGCGTTGAGCTATTGTTTTTGTATAGGTATGAGGGACTCGCGCGTAGCCTCCTGCTGGATTGATACCTTGGTTCTAAAAAACTGAGGAAATACTTACGCTACTTTGCTGCATCATCCTCTCCTCTTCGGGGAAATCCAACGCAGTGCTCAAGAGGTAGCAGCAGTCAATGTTGTTGAGCCGGCAGTTCCCCATTACTTACGCTGGTCTAAGCAACCCATTGTGTGGAGTCAGGAAGATCACCTGCCCCGGGTTGATAATCCGGGTCACTTGGCTTTGGTGGTCGCACCTGAGGTCGGAGGGTATAAGTTCACCAAGGTACTCATGGACGAAGGGAGCAGCATCAATATCCTTTATTATGAAACTTTTCTTCGCATGGGGTTGACTGATAAAAATCTTAAGCCATCAAACACTGTTTTCCATGGCGTGGTACCTGGTAAGTCAGCCTGCCCAGTTGGTAAGATAGCTCCGGAAGTTGTTTTTGGAGATAATCATGACTCTAGGTCGGAGATATTGACCTTTGAAGTAGTCAAGATCCATAGCCCATATCACGCTCTGTTTGGGCGGCCAGCTTATGCCAAGTTCATGACGCGGCCTTGTTATGTGTATCTGCAGCTCAAGATGCCGGGTTACAAGGGAACCATAACGGTGCATGGGAGCCGGAAGATAGCCTTGGAGTGTGAGGAAGGAGACACTGCTTATGCTGAGTCTGTTTGTGCAACTGAGGAGTTGAAATTTTATAAGGATAATGTTGACCCAGCGGACATGACGTCTCTAAAGAAGCCAACCGCAGAGTAGGATCCTTCACTAAAATTTAAGTCGGCCAATCACACTAAGATGGTTGATTTCATTCCTGGCGATTCGTCGAAGCAGTTCAGTTTCAATGCCAATATGGATCCAAAATAGGAAAGCGCATTCATCGAGTTCATCCGTGAGCACCAGGACATCTTTGCATGGAAGCCTCCAGACATGCTGGATGTACCGAGAGAACTCGCTGAGCACACTCTTAATATTGATCCAAAATTTAAGTCGGTTAAGCAGTTTCTTCGTCGGTTTACAAGGAGAGGCGGAAGGCCATTGGAGAGGATGTGGCCCGGCTCTTGGCAGCTAGGTTTATCGTCGAAGTTTTCCATCCTGAGTGGTTGGCTAACTCGGTGCTGGTACTTAAGAAGAACGACACTTGGCGTATGTGTGTGGACTACACGGATTTAAACAAGGCTTGTCCGGCTGATCCTTTTTCTCTTCGTCGTATTGATCAGATTATCGATGCTATGGCGGGTTGTGAGCGTTTGAGTTTTTTGGATGCTTATTCTGGTTATCATCATATCAAGATGGCAGTTGAGGACCAGGAGAAGACATCTTTCATAACTCAGGCGACTTATCAGAGATGTGTGCCTTTTGGGCTTAAGAGTGCCCAGGCGACTTATCAGAGATGTGTGCAGAATTGCCTTCATGATCAAATTGAGCGCAATGTTCGTGCTTATGTGGATGATATTGTGGTGAAATCCAGAGAGAAAGAGACATTGATAGATGATCTAAAGGAAACCTTTGATAATCTCCGGGTTTATAAAATGATGCTTAACCCATCCAAGTGTGTCTTTGGTGTGCCGGTAGGCAAACTCTTGGGTTTTTTGGTGTCTAACAGGGGCATTGAAGCTAATCCAGAGAAGATCAAGGCCATCACCTCTCTGGCTAAACCGGCGTGTATCAATGATGTGCAACGTTTGGCGGGTCATATTGCGGCATTAAGCCAGTTCATAAGCCGGTTGGGTGAGAAGGCTATCCCTCCGTATCAAATGATGAAAAAGATAGATAATTTTGTCTGCAGTGATGCTGCTAATACAACATTTGAGGACTTAAAGAAGCAGCTGGCTGGGCCACCTATTCTGGCTGCTCCTATTGATAAATATCCATTGTTATTGTACGTGGCTGTCAATGCCCCGGCTGTCAGTGTGGCTATTGTGGTGGAACGGAAGGAGACATGCAAGGAATATCCGGTTCAACGGCCGGTTTATTATATCAGTGAGGTGCTTATTGAGTCCAAGTAGAGATACCCACATTGGCAGAAGCTTGTGTATGGGGTTTTCATGGCAAGCCGGAAGCTTAAGTAGTATTTTCAGGGTCATCCCATCACTGTGGTTACCTCTACTCCTTTGGGAGATATCATCCAAAACAGGAAAGCAACTGGCCGGGTTGCTAAGTGGGCCATTGAGCTTGGATCTCACAGGTTAAAATATGTGCCTCGTACGGCTATCAAGTCTCAAGCGCTTGTGGATTTCATCAATGATTGGACAGAGTTGCCGGCACCGAAGGAAAAGCCAGATAACACATTGGACTATTCACTTTGATGGATCTAGACAGCTGGAGGGCTCGGGGGCTGGAGTTATCTTGACTTCCCCACGAGGTGATAAATTTTGTTATGTTCTCCGTTTAATGTTGCCTTGCACTAACAATGCAACTAAATATGAGGCCTTACTCCACGGTCTTCGGATGGCTAAGGAGATGAACTTAAGCAGGCTTAGGTGCTTTGGTTACTCAGATTTGGTAGCTCAACAAGTCTCTGGCACTTGGGATTCTAAGGATCCACGCATGGCGGCTTATCAACGAGAACTGGATTTCATTGCTGGTCACTTCAAAGGTTATCAAGTTGAGCATGTGGATCGGAGAAAAAATGAAGTGGCTGATGCCTTAAGCCGGTTGGGTTCTCAATGTAAACCGGTGCCGCCTAATGTTTTTTTGATGTTTTGCATAACCCATCGATCAAGTTACCCACAGAGGAGGATTTGGCTATTCCGGACTCGGAGGCTCAGTTGATGGCAGGTCTTCATGTAATTCCTGATTGGACAATCCCTTATTTGGCTTATATGACCCAAGGTGAGTTACCTGAGGATGAAACCTTAGCCAGGCACATAACCCGACGGTCTAAGTCAATGACAATTGTTAATGGAAAGCTACATCATCGCGGTGTCACAGGGGCGTTTCAACGTTGTGTTTCTCTAGAAGAGGGCTGTGAGATCCTCCGTGAGATTCATGAAAGAGACTGTGGTGATCATGCCGGTTCAAAATCTCTTGTGGCCAAAGCTTTTCATCATGGGTTTTATTGGCTAACAGCTCATGCTGATGCAGAGGACTTGCTCAGCAGGTGTGATGGATGTCAGAAATTTTCACGACTAGCTCATGTGCCGGCTCAAGAATTGAGGATGATTCCAATTACTTGGCCGTTTGCAGTTTGGGGGCTTGATATGGTTGGACCTTTCAAAAGATCCAAGGATAAGAAGACCCACCTTTTGGTGGCGGTTGATAAGTTCACTAAGTGGGTAGAGGTAGAGCCAGTCAGTAAGTGTGATGCAGCAATGGCGGTTCAATTCATGAAGAAGGTGATCTTCCATTTTGGTTTTCCAGACAACATCATAACAGACAATGGCACTAATATCTCTAAGGGTGTTATGGAAGAATTTTTTCAACGTCGGTGCCTCACCCCCAATCTAATGGTCAAGCTGAGAGAGCCAATCAAGAGATCTTGAAAGGCATCAAGCCCCGACTTATGGTTCCCCTGCAGAGGACGCCGGGTTGTTGGGTGGAGGAGTTACCTTCCGTGTTATGGAGCATTAATACCACCCCTAACATATTTACAGGATACACACCTTTCTTCATGGTTTACGGAGCAGAAGCGGTTCTCCATAGTGACATCCGTCATGACTCACCTCGTGTGGCGGATTATGTTGAAGCTGACAATGAAAAAGCACATCAGGAAGCACTTGACATGTGGGATGAGGAGCGTGACATTGCGGCGGCTCGTTCGGCGATTTACTAGCAAGATCCGCGTCGTTATCACAGCCACCGGGTTAAAACCAGAACTTTCCAAGAAGGCGATCTGGTGCTCCAGCTTATCCAGGATCAGACTGATATGCACAAGTTATCCCCACCTTGGGAAGGACCCTTTGTGGTCAGCAAGAATCTGAACAACGGGACATATTACCTTATCGATGTTCAAGACCACAAGGACTCGCGCACGTCGGAGGAAGAGACCCTCCGGCCGTGGAATATTACTCATCTTTGGCCTTACTATACTTGAGCCACTAGCTCTTCTAATGTACATATTTTGACAATGTATATATTATGCTCAATATAATAAAGTCGGCATCCCTGTTAAAGTAGGGCCTCTGTCGTTTTTTCTCTTTAAATAACGACTTTTTGGTCACTTGGGGGCTTCTGCTTTATACAGCAAAGTTATGATTACCCTTTGATCCGGCTTATAGTCCACACATAAAAAAACTTGGGGGCTTGCCACCCAGGTTAAAGGGACCAAAGAGAGTTTGTTGCAATAGCAGAACTCAAACATAGGTGCCCCTTGAGCACAGCTCAAAATGTTGCTTGGGGGATCTTTTGTTCTAAAGAACAAAGAGTTTTTATAACCTTTGTAATAGGCTTAAAAGCCAGGCTTGGAAGCCAGGTGTATTCACCTAAAACCCTGGGTTATCCTGCCTTTTTAAGTAAGCCACTCCGCCCAGGTAATCCTGGAATGACCCGCCGAACATTTGACAACTCAATCTTATGTAGACACTGAACTTGTCAAAGTTAAAACGACGATTGGTTATGAGAGGTCCATCTTATAAGGTTTGTATATAGGTTTAACTCAGTGGCCTGGTAGCCCATGAAAAGCCTCGTTTTTTGGCCTGGCAGCCCATGAAAAGCCTCGTTTTTCGTTGGTTTTTTATTCGACATATTCTTTCTTTTTGAGGTTTATTTGATAAGGCTTATAAATTTTTATGATTATAATTCACCGGTGTTTATTAACCCGGCCTGGGTTTTGACTATAAGTCGCCAGTACGAGATAATATCCGGTGTTTATTAACCCGGCCTGGCTTTTGACTATAAGTTGCTAGTATGAGATGAGATAATATCCGGTGTTTATTAACCCGGCCCGACTTTCTTTATAAACCGGCAATCTCTGATAATTACCAGTGCTCAAAAATTTGGGTTATCACCGTTACCGCACTGGCTTGGTAAACCAACAGTGTGATCAAATATCACAGGTATGACATATTTTCAATCATATATGGTTATTATTCAGTTCAGCCTTGGATATAAACTGTGATAGTTTCCTATGGTTTATATCGGGCATTATAACCCGTCCAACGGTAAACCGCCATGACACTTTTCACCTGTTGTATGCAGGAACAGATTCAAAATTTCTAATATCATAAAGCATACATGGCATATCTTAACATGGCGATGATCAGTGTCATGCACAACAAAATATGCACGATGGCATAGCAGAATAAGAGTTTAAAGCTAGCCTATTACAAGGTGCTTGGTGCCCAAAAGGATAATTGTTTTTCAGTCTTGCAGAAAGTAGATGATAAACCGGCCCCGGGTCATGAATCTTGGCCTCGCTAGCTTGAAGGTTGTGATTCATCCCTTGCCGGTTCGTCTTCCTACTCCACCGTCTGGAAGTTGGGTTTGTACCAGTCAAAGCCACGCAAGGTGACAAATTCATCTTCATCGTCAATCAGATCAAACGGGTCAATATCAGGGGCGAAAGTGTGCTTACGAATCGGCGGAATTAAATCCATCACTTTATACGAAGGATTCTGCATCTCCGGATTATCTGCATCGTAAGACGGCTAGTACTTGGTGAGATTGGTCTCTTCAGCGATGATTGTTGCATGCGGATGAATCTCTTTGACACAGGCGGCAAAGTCTTGCTGGTCAAAATAGGTTCCATCTTCCTTTAGACTAGGATACCCACTAGTTACATCTGCCGGGTCTAGTTCGGGTACCCATGCTTTGGCACGGCTCAAGGCTGTTACAGATTTGGTCTAGCACAAGACCATTTGATTTCTTGAAACCTGGTGGGTAAGATGGACAGTTTCTTCAAAACATCACTTAACAGATTTGGTCCTTGATTCGTTGGGGAGATAGTAGCGAGAGTCCGCTGAGCTCTAGTGTATAATTGCTCAACAAGTGTATAAACCGCCTTGAGCTTTACCAGTGTGTCTCGGCTAAGGTTGTTGCTCCTGGGACCCGAAAAACTTCAAAGATTGGTTAAGTGGCATCTTACAGTATGACAACAAATACTTAATTTGGATAAATAACAAGGTGACTTACCGAAGATAGCAGAAACCATCTGAGACACACGGTTCTTTAAACCAGTGAGTTCAGTGGTAACTTCCTCAAGAGCCGCCTCTGCTTTCTCAGCATGCTGAATCAGCGCAGTCTTTTCCTTAGCCCAAGCCTCTTTATCCGTAGTAAAGCTAGTCTTCAATTTTTCGGCTTTAGACACACTAAACTGGAATTTTGATTCAACCTTTTTGGTCTTAGTTTCCTGAGCCGCCAGCCGGGTCTTGGCCTCGTTCAGTTGAGTTTCCAATTCAGTGGTAGCAGCCTGCATACAACACAAGTTTGTCAAGTTTCATGGCGGATTACAACAATATATGTCCCAAGTGCTTTGCAAGCAACTACACTTGGCACTTGGGGGCTAATGTCTGTCAACGCAATTTTTCAACGAAAAAGGCTTTTCTAAAAGTCCCAAGGGCTTTGCAAGCAACAACACTTGGCACTTGGGGGCTAATGCATATTGCTTGTATTTTCTTAAAGATGAGCTGTGTGAGCTGTCAACAGTCTCAGCCGACTCATGGGGGCTATACAGTTCAGTTCTGTTCTTTTACAGTGATCAATAGGACCAGCTCATTCATACTGATTAAACCGGCCCTTGGGGACTATACATGCAAAACTGTGATACTATCAGCATCCGGTTTAGTTGTAAACCGGACTTGGAGGGAGTCTAGGACAGAGGCTTGTAAGTTTTTTAAGTCTACAGATTATTCAATCTTATCATAATCAAAAGACTTGGGGGCTGGTAGGATATATAACTTATATAAGCCGGAGAACGTACCTCGTACTTCTTGTGCATCTGTTTGACCATCTCAATTTCTAAGTCATGGTTGTAGTGTACTTGACTAAGATAACCAGATAATACTTCACTATTACTCAATTGAGCATAGTGGGAGACATCGAACCTCACTTTTCCGTCTTTCCATGACTTCTTGTTTGGCAGAATGTCTCGCTAGTACAGTTGGATTCCCCAGTTCAGTAAATCCGGTGCCAGTGATTAAAACATCATCACCATGAGTCTCTGGCGGGTTAACTGAGCTTGACGGTTCAGTAGTTAACGGATCGATAGTGGTTTCATCAACAGACGGCTCAGGTATCTCAGATTGAGCATTGCGAGCAGGATATTCTGGTTGTTCAGGGTGTTCTGGTACAAAGGTTGGCTTGTCCAGTTCAGCGGCTTTCAGATCTTCAGTCGGCTTTGTCACCTTCGCTTTCTTGTTGGGCTTTGCTTGACCGCTAAAAGGAATTTGGACAAGTCAGCATACTTATGAAGATATAGAGGTACAGAAGAGAGATAATTATTCTTACCCAGGGGCAGTCTTGAAAGCCGACAGTTGAGTCTGTGATGAGTCGCTAGAAGAAGAACGAGAAATCTCCTGCAAAAATGGAATCAAAGGAGTTGAGTGGTTAACGAAGAAACCCGCCGATAAATAAAAGAGTTAAGGTTAAAAAGAACCTCATTTTGGCATTTTCGAGGAGTGTTTGGTAAACTGGAGGATAAATCTTCACCTCCGCTGGTCTGGGTCTGGCGACGGCTCTCATGTTGCTGTCGTTTCAAAAGAAAATGAGGATCTAAATAAGCCAGGGGGTGTGAAAACCTTACTCTCCGGGTTACCCACCGAAGTTTCTGCCTTGGTAAAGGTTCTGAGTTGGAGGAAGTAATAGTTACCTCTTCTTTGACTACTTGGCTGGTGCCCATGTCACCCTGGCAAAATTCAGTGTCAATAAGGTGGTTGAAAAGCAAGCCAAGAGAGTCGAGGGCTACCTCCGACTCAGAGATATCGTCCAGCTTAAGCAGATCAGAGGCGCTTGGTTTCTTCCTAGATCTCTTGCTGGTCTTTTTGGTGGCTTTCGCGGTAGCCCTAGCCTTTCTGGCAGCTTCGTGATCATATTTTGCTTTCCAGAATTCAGATTTAGTAAGTGCTGAAATAAGGAAAAAGAAATCAAAAGACTTACCTCTGGCGCTGGGTTAGGCTTGTAGAAAGGATTCAAACCCACTTTGCTGTAGTCTTCAAATTTGCTATTTACAAGTGTGGTTGCCATCTCAACAATGCCCTCTTCAGTCAGACGCAGAGAGCTATGACATAAAGGATCGTCTGTTCCTCCGGTATATGTACACATCAAGCCGGATCGACGGCTTAAGGGTATGATCCACCATGTGACCCAGTAGTCAATTAAGTCGACTCCGGTTAAACCGTTTCCTAGCAAGGCTTGAACTTTTCTGATTGTAGGGACAAGTTTCTTGCGTTCAGCGGTGGTAAGTTTATCAGGGAGTTGATAACTTGAGTCGAGACACTCAACACGATAACCTGGCAATGGATTTTCATCAAACGACGAGATATCTTTGCAGTAGAACCATGTTTGATTCCAATCCTTGGGATGTCTTGGCAGAGCTACTTGAGGGAAGATGGCATCTCGTCTGCGTTGAATTGAAATCCTACCAAGTTCCAAGCTGGGCCCATTTGTGAACTCATTCTGCCGGTTCAGGTAGAAGTATTCCCAGAAAATTTCAACACTAGGCTCTTCTTGAAGGTATACCTCACAGAAAACTTGAAAGTTACAGCTGTTTGATATAGAGTTGGGTCCAATGTCTTGCGGATGGAGTTTGAAGAAGTGCAGAACATCCCTAAAGAATTTAGAACCGGGCGGAGAGAAGCCCCGGTTCATATGATCAGTAAATACGATAACTTCAACGTCCTTTGGCTGAGGTCTCTCTTCGCCCGGGTCAGGAGCACGGTAATACATGACACTCTTATCTGGCAAATATCCAATAGTGACAAAATCCTTCAAGGTGCTTTCAGTGACGGTGGAGGGAACCTAGTTACAGGTCATAATTGTCTTGGGCGGCATGGTGAAAGGACAACCTAAAGACAAGAAATAATTTGTCGTCTCAAATTAATTGGTGGGATACAAGTCAACAATTGCAGTGCATGTTCAGAATGGCGGCTTAAGTAAGGGCTAATGATATAAGAAGTAACGATAAGCCGGCAGAATAAGCCTCCATGACTAAAGGCATTCAAGATCTACCAAGAGTAAAATTTGCTAAGTATTAGGACAAACATGTTCCATAGATTGAGGCTATAAATTTGGATCTATTGCTGATAAGAAAAGGGAATAGATTCGAAACCTACAGAGGTGACAGTGGAAAAGTAGAGGTGCCCTAGAGGAAGATCTGTCGCGATGAGGATATATTCTAGTATCAGAAACGGGCGCTAAAACTACTACCGTGCAAGATTTATGTGGTTTTCGGATCTAATCCATGGATCTAAACAAAAAGAAAGAAGGGCGGCGACGAATACCGACAAAACCTAATGACAGATCTATGGTGAAAGAAAAGATGGCTTACTGATGCTGTTAGGGCAGCGGAGTGGCACCGCTGTTTTCTGGTCTGTTTAGGGTGATGTAGCGGCCGGAGTTGAGGTCGGAGAAGAAGGTTGACGGCGGTGGAGCTCGTGCGGGTCAGTGCGTCGCAAGGAGGAAGAAAGTGAGAAGGAGAAAGAGAAGAATGAAAGGTGACTCTATGGTTATATTTATATACTTGGAAGTACAAACGGCAGGCGCGAGAATCAAGGAAGAATAAAATGGATATATGAAGGCACGGGCGCCTCGATTTTCGGAGGGTCAGTAAAGAAAGAGATTTATTAAGATTTGGACTCTATGTAGAATTAATCGCAGATGATGTCATGGTGGGTTATCACAACTTTTGGACACGACGTCATGGCGGGTTACAATCTTTCACAATAAGAGGAGGAAGGATTTTTCTAAGTGTTGAAGATTGACATGAACAAGTTCAAATCAACCTGGGGCCTAATGTTGGGGATATGACTATTAGGTATGACCCGCCCAGGAGGGGCCGGGTCATCCCGATGTAGATTCATCTCTATGAAGCCCAAGAGCATATTAGCAATGGTAGTTCATAGGTAGGCTTAGTAGAAGGCCCAAACCCGAAGGCGGCTTAAGGCCCACGGATATAAACTGCCATGTATGTAAACTTGTATTGTAAGGTATGTAAGAAAGGTCACCGAGCCGGATATGTTGTATGAGCCTGCCGGGACTCTGTAGGCCATAGGGTGTCAACCTATGTATATAAGGGGACGACCCAGCGGCGGCTTAGGTCAAGAAACAAGAGACCGAGAGCGAGGTTAAGCATATTTGCTCCCTGCTCATCAAAGCCCTAGCAATACCACCTCAAACTGGATTAGGCTTTTACCTTCACCGTAAGGGGCCGAACTAGTATAAACTCCTCGTGTCCTTTGTCTTGATTAACCCCTTTAAGCTAACCTCATTGCGATGGCTCCACGACTAAGTCCTCACACTAGGACATCTGCCGTGACAATTCCACGACACCCCCTGGGCGTCCCCTGCCTCGTGGAAGCTTCGTGGACTTCCGGACTTGTACTCCAAGTCTCCTAGGTTGCATTTGTTCCAAGAAAGATCCTCGTGAAGGTTTCGTTCCGTTTGGATTCTGTTTGATATTCCTTTTCTGTGAAACACTGAAATAGGCAAAAAAACAGCAATTTGCACTGGTCCTCCGGTTAATAGGTTAGTCCCAAAAATAATATAAAAGTGCATATTAAATCCCATTAAACATCCAAAACAGATAATATAATAGCATGGAGCAATAAAAAATTATAGATATGTTGGAGACGTATCAGCATCCCCAAGCTTAATTCCTGCTCGTCCTCGAGTAGGTAAATGATTAAAACAGAATTTTTGATGTGGAATGCTTCCTAACATAATTTTCAATGTAATTTTATTTATTGTGGCATGAATATTCAGATCCGAAAGATTCAAGACAAAATTTTAATATTGACATAAAAACAGTAATACTTCAAGCATACTAACCAAGCAATTATGTCTTCCCAAAATAACATGGCCAAAGAAAGCTATCCCTACAAAATCATATAGTCTGGCTATGCTCTATCTTCATCACACAAAATATTTAAATCATGCACAACCCCGATGACAAGCCAAGAAATTGTTTCATACTTTTGATGTTCTCAATATTTTTCAATGTTCACGCAATACGTGAGGGTGAGCCATGGATATAGCACTATAGGTGGAATAGAATGGTGGTTGTGGAGAAGACAAAATGGAGAACATAGTCTCACATCAACTAGGCGTATCAATGGGCTATGGAGATGCCCATCAATGGATATCAATGTGAGTGAGTAGGGATTGCCATGAAACGGATGCACTAGAGCTATAAATGTATGAAAGCTCAACAAAAGAAACTAAGTGGGTGTGCATCCAACTTGCTTGCTCATGAAGACCTAGGGAATTTTGAGGAAGCCCATCATTGGAATATACAAGCCAAGTTCTATAATGAAAAATTCCCACTAGTATATGAAAGTGACACATAAGAGACTTTCTATCATGAAGATCATGGTGCTACTTTGAAGCACAAGTGTGGAAAAGGGATAGTAGCATTTCCCCTTCTCTCTTTTTCTCTCGTTTTTTTATTTGGGCCTTTTATTTTTATTTTATTTTTTATGGCCTCTTTTTTTCTTTATTTTTCGTCCGGAGTCTTATCCCGACTTGTGGGGGAATCATAGTCTCCATCATACTTTCCTCACTGGGACAATGCTCTAATAATGATGATCATCACACTTTTATTTACTTACAACTCAAGAATTACAACTCGATACTTAGAACAAAATATGACTCTATGTGAATGCCTCCGGAGGTGTACCGGGATGTGCAATGAATCAAGAGTGACATGTATGAAAAATTATGAACGGTGGCTTTGCTATAAATACGAAGTCAACTACATGATCCTGCAATGCAATATGACAATGATGGAGCGTGTCATAATAAGCGAAACGGTGAAAAGTTGCATGGCAATATATCTCGGAATGGCTATGGAAATGCCATAATAGGTAGGTATGGTGGCTGTTTTGAGGAAGGTAAATGGTGGGCTTATGGTACCGGCAAAAGTTGCGCGGTACTAGAGAGGCTAGCAATGGTGGAAGGGTGAAAGTGCATATAATCCATGGACTCAACATTAGTCATAAAGAACTCACATACTTATTGCAAAAATCTATTAGTTATTGAAAGGGTGATGCCTTCCAGGGCATCCCCAAGCTTAGGCTTTTGGTTGTCTTTGAATTTTACCTTGGGGTGCCTTGGGCATCCCCAAGCTTAGGCTCTTGTCACTCATTGTTCCAAAATCCATCAAATCTTTACCCAAAAACTTGAAAACTTCACAACACAAAACTCAACAGAAAATCTCATGAGCTCCGTTAGTATAAGAAAACAAACCACCACTTTAAGGTACTGTAATGAACTCATTATTTATTAATATTGGTGTTAAACCTACTGTATTCCAACTTCTCTATGGTTCATACCCCCCGATACTAGCCATAGATGCATCAAAATAAGCAAACAACACGCGAAAAACAGAATCTGTCAAAAACAGAACAGTCTGTAGTAATCTGGAGGTTTCGAATACTTTTGTAACTCCAAAAATTATGAAATATTAGGAAGTCCTAAATAATTTGTATATTGATCTACTGAATTTGGAATTGGTATTTTATCGCTCTTTGGTAAAAAATGAAAATTATTCTCGTGTGCGCATACTTTCTGTTTTTATCAGCAAGATCAAATAACAGTCACCCAAGAAGATCCTAAAGGCTTTACTTGGTAAAAACACTAATTAAAACATAAAAACACAATCATAACATAGGATAGATGATTTATTTATCACTAAACAGGAACAAAAAGCAAGGAACAGAAATAAAATTGGGTTGCCTCCCAACAAGCGCTATTGTTTAACGCCCCTAGCTGAAACAAGAATAGATCTAGGTATTATCATGATAATGATAAGGCAAATCGCGAAAACTCATCTCAAACTCCCTACATTCAGCAGCAAGTTTTCTTTGTGGCAAGCAAAAGTAATCAAAATGGCTAAATTTAATGGGACAAAAGTCCCCAAGATCAAGCTTGGGAGGTATTGGTTTCTCCTTTGGCCCCTCATATTGCACAACCAATTCATCATTATAAGCATTTTTTTGGCCAAAAGTCACGAGCCATTGTTCAAGGGAAAAACCTAACCCATTGTCCTGGATAGCAAAGTTATCACTATGTTCATAAATCCTATCAACCAGAACATCGATAGGAACCTTTTTTCTAAGGTTTTCATTAAAAGCAACATGATCTAAAGATCGTAAGCGCATTATGTCTTCTTGATAAAAAAGGATTGCTTCTATGGGAGGAAAACTGGCATCCACCCTATAATGTGCAAAAATTTCGATGGCCTCTTTTATTGTAAATCACAACCCATGAGCTAAAAAGATGGTAGCTGCTCTCTTAACAGAAGAATGCACAATATTGGAAAATTCTAGAAAAATCCTCTGTATACAAGGATGCATGTGGATAAATTGTCTTTCGAGTTCAACCATGAGCAAAGATATAACATCCGCAAGACTACTAGTTTTATGAAGAATAGACCCACCCATAGTGGGTAAAGCACCGGTGCAAGTAAAGAAATCTTGAATAACTCCTTTTCCAATAATATTACCACTACCAATCCGAAACTTTTTAGTGTGTAAAATAGCAGGTTCTTCATGTGGATAATCAAAAGCATCAACATTTCCCCCATCATTACTACTACCCTTTTCAATGATAACCTCCCCAATTTTAGACATGATGGCAACAAACCGCACTAGGAATGAACACACAAGAGGCAAGCGAAAAGAGACGAACGGAAAAGGGCGAAATAAAACAGCAAAGGTGAAGCGGGGGAGAGGAAAATGAGAGGAAAATGGCAAATAATGTAATGTGAGGGATAAGAGTTTGTGAAGGGTACATGGTATGTATTGACTTGAGCATAGACCTCCCCGGCAACGGCGCCACAAATCCTTCTTGCTACCTCTTGAGCATGCGTTGGTTTTCCCTTGAACAGGAAAGGGTGATGCAGCAAAGTAGCGTAAGTATTTCCCTCAGTTTTTGAGAACCAAGGTATCAATCCAGTAGCAGACTACATGCAAGTCGCCTAGTACCTGCACAAACAATCAAGAACCTTGCAACCAACGCGATAAAGGGGTTGTCAATCCCTTCACAGCCACTTGCAAAGGTGAGATCTGATAAAGATAACAAGATAAATATTATTGGTATTTTTGTTGTATAGATTTGAAAATAAAGATTGCAAAATAAATAGTAGACTAGAATTATAGATCGGAAACTTATATGATGTAAAGTAGACCCGAGGGCCATAGGTTTCACTAGTGGCTTCTCTCATGACAGCATGTATTACGGTGGGTGAACAAATTAATGCCGATCAATTGATAGAAAAGCGCATAGTTATGATGATATCTAAGGAAATGATCATGAATATAGGCATCACGTCAGTGTCAAGTAGACCGAAACGATTCTGCATCTACTACTATTACTCCACACATCGACCGCTATCCAGCATGCATCTAGAGTATTAACTTCATAAGAACGGAGTAACACATTAAGCAAGATGACATGATGTAGAGGGATAAACTCAAGCAATATGATATAAACCCCATCTTTTTATCCTCGATGGCAACAATACAATACATGCCTTGTTGCCCCTGCTGTCATTGGGAAAGGACATCGTAAGATTGAACCCAATGCTAAGCACTTCTCCCATTGCAAGAAAGATCAATCTAGTAGGCCAAACTAAACCGATTATTCGAAGAGACTTGCAAAGATATCAAATCATGCATATAAGAATTCAGAGAAGAACCAAATAATATTCATAGATAATCAAATTCATAAACCCACAATTCATCGGATCTCGGCAAACACACCGCAAAAGAGTATTACATCGAATAGATCTCCAAGAACATCGAGGAGAACTTTGTATTGAGAACCAAAGAGAGAGAAGAAGCCATCTAGCTAATAACTATGGACCCGAAGGTCTGTGGTAAACTACTCACACATCATCGAAGAGGCTATGGAGTTGATGAAGAAGCACCCTGTGATCGAATCCCCTTCCGGCAGATTGCCGGAAAAGGCCCCAGATGGGATCTCATGGGTATAGAAGGTTGCGGTGGTGGAAAAGTGGTTTCGTGGCTCTCCTGAATGTTTGTAGGGTACATGGGTATATATAGGTGAAAGAAGTATGTCGGTGGAGCTCCGTGGGGCCCATGAGGGTGGGGGCGCGTCCCCTACCTCATGGAAGCTTCATAGACTTCTAGACTTGTACTCCAAGTCTCCTGGGTTGCGTTTGTTCCAAGAAAGATCCTCGCGAAGGTTTTGATCCGTTTGGATTCTGTTTGATATTCCTTTTCTGCGAAACACTGAGATAGGCAAAAAAACAATTTGCACTGGGCCTCCGGTTAATAGGTTAGTCCCAAAAATAATATAAAAGTGCACATTAAAGCCCATTAAACATCCAAAACAGATAATATAATAGCATGAATAATAAAAAATTATAGATACGTTGGAGACGTATCAACGGGCGGCCAATAATTTAAGCTCTTCAACTTGACTTGGCACTATTGAAAGATGATCCAGCATAGTCTTGAGGAGGGTTGGAGGTTTTTTACCACTTGATAAGGCCATAAGACTGCGCAGAGTTCCAGCGTGTAATTGCTCAGACAATGAATAAACCGCCTTCAACTTTAGCAGCATGTTTTGTCCAAGACTGGAGCTTCTGTGGCCTGTTAAGTTTTTTGCACAAGAGTCGCCAGGCGGATTAGAGATTATATATTATGAGTCGCCAGGCGGGTTAAATAAATATCAAAACAGATGACGAATTGCATATAAAATTACCAAAGATGGTGGCTATCATTTGAGAGATATGTTGCTTTAAGCCAGATAACTCTTCAGTTACCAGTTTAAGATGAGCCTCAGCATCTTCTTCTCTCTTTAGAAGATTAGCCTTCTCAGTTTCCAAGGCGTCTCTTTCTTCATTAAATTTGGATTTGGTCTTCTCAATATCTTCTCATGATGTTTTCAGGCTTAATTCAGCCTTGACGCGTTCACTTTTCTGCATCTCAAGATTTTTCTTCAACTCGGTGATGTTTGACTAGCCCACACTCAACACTTCTTGCAAAGGGTGGCACACAATGTTAAGATGGTTAAGTTCATAGTCAACAATGGTATTCATGTCCCAAGCACATTGCAAGCAACACACTTGGCACTTGGGGGATAATGTAGGCCATTTCAATTTATAAGACCGGGTTCATCTTCTTAAGATAAGTCGGCCCTTGGGGGCTACAGATTTGGTTCTCACAAGTTATTATAAGACCCGGTTCATTTTCTTAAGATAAGCCGGCCCTTGGGGGCTATAGATTTGGTTCTCGCAAGTTAATATAAGACACGGTTCATCTTCTTAAGATAAGCCAACCCTTGGGGGCTACAGATTTGGTTGTTAGCAAGTTACTATAAGACCCGGTTTATCTTCTTAAGATAAGCCGACCCTTGGGGGCTACGAATTTGGTTCTTAGCAATGATTATAAGACCCAGGTCATTCTATCAAGATAACCCGGCCCTTGGGGGCTACATTTTGGAAAAATTTCACAAGTCTCAAGCATACTCAATATCATCCCTATACTTAAGACTTGGGGGCTATTATGGATATATATGTATGCACGGCTAAAAAGGGGTTTGACGTATTCGTACCTCATATTTTTGCTTCATCAACTAGACTAACCCGGTCTCCATGTCCCGGCTTGTGTGAAGGCGGCTTAAATAGCCCACATACACCTCACCTACATTGAATGAGGAGTAAGTCTCCAGGTACAATATTTCCTTGCCCTTCTCCATTGAGGGTATTTCTTCCTTAGTGAAGTGCTTGGTTAGCACTCTGGAGACCTCGAGCGCCTTAAAGCCTGACCCAGTAACAGTAATGTCGTCAACATTAGCAGAAGCATGGCTCTTATCAGTTGACTTGGCAGGAGTGGGCGGCTTAGGACTTGGCGGGTCATGACTGGCGGACGTGTTAATCTCAATGTCCATTGGCTCAAGGACTGCAATGTCAATTTGTGGTGGCAGATCATTTTGTTGATTAAAAGGTCTTTGGGGTCTTGGATAGAGGCCTCGGGGATTTCCGTTGTTTGCTTCTTTGGCTTAGAAACTTTGGGAGCTATGGAAGAATTGCCCACCTTCTGGTTCTTGCCAGTCTTGGCCTTGGCCCTATGAAAAAAATAGCAAAGCTTATGAGTATATCACCACAAGTCCTTTATTAACAAATGAAAGTACTTACCCCTGGACAACAATGAAGGCAGGCATCTGGGTTCCACTTGAGTCGCTAGATGACGGTGTCGTTCCCTGATAGTTTGAATCAGAAGGAGTAAGAGGCCGATGCATGAGACCGGCCTTTGGAAGGGATAGAGTCGGACTATGAGGCACCTCATCACGACTCTTGCAAGGAGCCGGCGTGTTGGATAAGCTGGCCAAAAGATCTTCAGAGCCGCCGCTCTGGGTCAAGCACTTGGACTCATGCTGCTATGTCTTCAAAAGAAAATTGGGGTCCAAATGAGCAAGATGATGAGAAAATCTTACTTTCCGGATGACCCGCCGTGTTTTCTTTCTTGGCAAAGGTTCTAAGTCGGAGGAGACATGAATTACCTCTGCTTCATCGGCGTGGCTCATTTCCACTTCGTCTTGATAGGAATTAGCATCAATAAGTTGAATAGAGAAAAGGCCAAGGGAGTCAAGTTCTACCTCCGACTCATCTAGCTCAAAGAGCTCCTGTGCTGGTGGTTTTTTGTGGCGACTCGTGCCACGAGACTTCACTGCCCTAGTGAGGGAATCATGGACTAAGGGGTCCTCGAGGCGACGACCCATTGCACATGGGCCGGACTGGTGGAGCCGTATAGTGACATGAGATCTATGCAGCCGTGGTGTGCCCTCCAAGTCAAGAAGGCACATGATCTCTTTAAACCCTTATTGTAATCTATCTTCGGTAACCCTAACCATACCGATGTATATATAAAACGAGGGTTTTTAGTCTTAGGGCTAGAGCTACATTCAACGCCTCATATCCTTAGGGTTTAGCTCATGCTGATCTTGAGGTAGATCTAATCTGTAAACTACATCATACATCCAATATAATCAAGCAGGGTGCAGGGTATTACCTCTTCGAGAGGGCCCGAACCTGGGTAAACACTGTATTTGCCGTCCCTTGTTCCCCATCGATCCCAGATCCATAGCTCGGGACCCCCTACCCTGAGGTCCGCCGGTTTTGACACCGACATTGGTGCTCTCAATATGGAACCGTCCAATCCGGAGTGGCATGTAAAACGGCTACCAACTGGGCCTCCGGATCAGGAACAGCTAAATCCTCCTCTGTAGGCAACTTTACAGACGGGTTATGCAAGATATCTAGAAAGGTATTAGGTGGTACCGGTTTACGCTGAGATCCCAGTCGGCTTAGAGCATCTGCTGCTTCATTCTTGCGCCGGTCGATGTGCTCCACCTGATAACCCTTAAAGTGACCTGCTACAATATCCACCTCGCGCCTATAAGCCGCCATGAGCGGGTCTTTAGAATCCCAGGTACCAGAAACTTGCTGAGCCACCAGATCAGAATCTCCAAAGCATCGAACCCGACTTAAGTTCATTTCCTTAGCTACACGAAGACTGTGGAGCAAAGCCTCGTACTCTGCTGCATAGTTAGTACAAGGAAACATTAAGCGAAGAACATAACAAATCGTATCTCCTCGAGTGGAAGTGAGGACAACTCCAGCCCCCGAGCCTTCCAGCTGCCAGGATCCATCAAAGTGAATGGTCCAGTATGTATTATCCGGTTTGTCTTCTGGTGCCTGTAACTCGGTCCAATCATTGATGAAGTCCACAAGCGCCTGAGATTTGATGGCTATTCGGGGTGTATACTTCAAACTATGGGGACCGAGCTCGATCGCCCACTTCGCAACCCGGCCAGTTGCCTCTCTATTCTGGATTATATCACCCAAGGGAGCAGAACTAACCACTGTAATAGGATGGCCTTGAAAATATTGCTTGAGTTTCCTACTTGCCATGAAAACTCCATACACTAGCTTCTGCCAATGCGGATATCTTTGCTTTGATTCGATCAGTACTTCACTGATATAATAAACTGGTCGTTGAACCAGATATTCTTTCCCAGCCTCCTTACGCTCAACCACAATCACCACACTAACCGCTCGGGAATTGGCAGCCATGTACAACAGTAGAGGTTCAATATCAACTGGAGCAGTGAGGACTGGCGGTTCAGCTAGCTGCCGCTTCAACTCCTCGAATGCCGCATCAGCGGCGTCACTCCAGACAAATTTTTCTATTTTCTTCAACATCTGATACAGGGGAATCGCCTTCTCTCCCAAACGACTGATAAATCGGCTGAGGGCTGCAATCCGGCCTGCCAGGCGCTGAACATCATTGATACATGCCGGTTTAGCCAAGGATCTGATTGCTTTGATCTTTTCCGGATTTTCCTCAATACCTCTGTTAGACACAAGAAAGCCCAAGAGTTTGCCTGCCGGAACACCAAAAACACATTTTTCTGGGTTGAGCATCATTTTGTAAACCCAAAGATTGTCAAACATCTCCTTGAGATCATTTATCAGGGTTTCCTGCTTCCTGGATTTCACCACAATGTCATCCACATAGGCATGAACATTACGGCCGATCTTCTTGTGAAGACAATTTTGCACACAACGCTGGTAGGTTGCTTGGGCACTCTTGAGCCCAAAGGGCATAGAAACATAGCAGAAGGCTCCAAAGGGAGTGATGAAGGCTGTTTTCTCCTGGTCCTTAACTGCCATTTTAATCTGATGATAACCTAAATAAGCATCCAGAAAACTCAGGCGCTCACAACCCGCCGTTGCATCAATGATCTGATCGATACGTGGGAGAGCGAAAGGATCTTCCGGGCAAGCTTTGTTCAAATCAGTGTAGTCCACACACATACGCCAAGTGCCATTTTTCTTAAGAACAAGCACCGGATTAGCCAACCATTCAGGATGAAACACTTCGACGATAAATCCAGCTGCCAGCAGTCGGGCTACCTCTTCACCGATGGCCTTGCGTTTTTCTTTGTTAAAGCGGCGAAGGTACTGCTTGACCGGTTTAAACTTAGGATCAATATTTAGCGTGTGCTCAGCAAGTTCCCTCGGTACACCTGGCATGTCAGAAGGTTTCCATGCTAGTTTTCATCACGCTCATATGATTCGTGTTCGGTACTTTGATAATTTGATATGTGGGTGGACCAGTGCTTGGGTACTGCCCTTACTTGGACAAGCATCCCACTTATGATTAACCCCCATTGCAAGCATCCACAACTACAACAGAAGTATTAAGGTAAACCTAACCATATCATGAAACATATGGATCCAAATCAGCCCCTTACAAAGCAACACATAAGCTAGGGTTTAAGCTTCTATCACTCTATCAACCCATCATCTACTTATTACTTCCCAATGCCTCCCTCTAGGCCCAAACAATGGTGAAGTGTCATGTAGTCGACATTCACATGACACCACTAGAGGGATGACAACATACATCTCATCAAAATATCGAATGAATACCAAATTCAGATGACTACTTATAGCAAGACTTCTCCCATGTCCTCAGGAACAAATGTAACTACTCAGAAAGCATATTCATGTTCAAAATAAGACGAGTATTAATATGCATAATGGATCTGAACATATGATCTTCCACCAAGTAAACCACTAGCAGCAACTACAAGGAGTAATCAACACTACTAGCAACCCATAGGTACCAATCTGAGGTTTGGATACAAAGATTGGATACAAGAGATGAACTAGGGTTTGATATGATATGGTGACGGTGAAGATGTTGATGGTGATTAACCCCCTCCCGATGAGAGGATCGTTGGTGATGACGATGGTGATGATTTCCCCCTCCCGGAGGGAAGTTTCCCCGGCAGAACAGCTCCGCCGGAGCCCTATATTGGTTCCGCCTCGTGGCGGCGGAGTTTCATCCCGTAAGCTTGTTTATGATTTTTTTCCTTGAAGAAAGACTCTATATAGCCAAAGATGGTCATCGGAGGGCCATCAGGGGGCCCATGAGGCAGGGGCGCTCCCCCACCCTCGTGGACGGTGGATGCCCCCTTCTGGTACTTCTTTCACCCAATATTTTTTATATACTCTGAAACATGCTCCCGTGAAGTTTCAGGACTTTTGGAGATGTGCAGAATAGGTCTCTAATATTTGCTCCTTTTCCAGCCTAGAATTCCAGCTGCCGGCATTCCCCACTTCATGTAAACCTTGTAAAATAAGAGAGAATAGGCATAAGTATTGTGACATAATGTGTAATAACAGCCCATAATGCAATAAATGTTGATATAAAAGCATGATGCAAAATGGACGTATCAACTCCCCCAAGCTTAGACCTCGCTTGTCCTCAAGCGAAAGCCGGAGTCAAAAAATAAGTCCACATATTTGGAGCTAGAGGTGTCGATAAAAATAAAATACGGACATGAGGGCATCATGATCATTCTTAGAACAACAACAACATATATATATTGTCATATGATCTCTTATGCTAAAGTGACAATTCAATCACAATTTCAAATCTCAACTCTTTATATGTGAGCTCATTACTCTCCATAAGATCCATATGATCTCTTTATTTTTTTATTTCTTCTCTTTTATTTTATTCCCTCAAGATCATAGCAAAATAATCAAGCCCTTGACTCAACACTACTCTTTATTATATATAGCTCACGGACTCGATTACGTAGGAAGACCATAAAGCAAAACTCACAACTCGGTCATACTAAAACTTCAGTCTACTAAGACATTATCAAAAAGGATCAAACTAAGAAAAACGGTAAAGATAAAAGTGATGGTGATACGATACCGGGGCACTCCATCAAGCTTGGCAGTTGCCAAGGGGATTGCCCATACCCATGTGATTATGTCTCTTTTGCCGGTGAAGGAGATGGAGTTGTTGATGATGTAGGCTTGTCGTCCCTCTTCCAAGGCATAGTCTCACCATCATAGAAGGATGACCGAGTCTCCGGGATCCTTAAATCTGCAGCCAAACTCATCCTCTTGAATCTATATTCATACTCACAGTTTTGATTTGCAGGTCATAGATCTGGGCTTGGAGGTGCTCGGTTTTCTCATGAAGCTTGAAGATGGCCTCCCCAATGTCCTTGGTGTCCAGCTTGTGGTTGTTGGTGAACTCCGTCATCATTATCTGATTGGAGTTGAGTCCATGCTCCACCATCTCCTGACACTTGAAAACTTGTTGCTCCATTGCCTCGAGCCTTGTCTCCACGCTTCCGGTCCTCCTTGGTCCCTCAACATCGTGGATGTGCAACAACCCCTCACGCATCTCAATGGTTTGAGGGTGTTGCAGCACCTCCACGGGGTAGGGGTTGATGACCTTCTCGAAGAACTTGTCCTTGGGGGAACTTGAAGATGACATGGTGACCTAGATCTGTCAGAAAAACAGCTCAAAACAATGACAAGAGATATTTGCGTGATACGGTGGTCAAAACCTTCGGGAGATTATATAGTGAATTTTTACCGACCAAAAGAAGTATCATGCAAGAGAACGGAGTCCGGAGAGCACACGAGGTGCCCACGAGGCAAGGGGCAGGCCCAGGGGGTAGGGCGCGCACTCCACCCTCGTGGAAGCCCTTTGTCCTTTTCGGTCTGCTTCTTATTTTCCTATTTTCTTAAATATTCCAAAACGGAGGAAAGTTGCCATTAGAACTGTTTTGGAGTCGGTTTACTTACCGTACCATGTACCTATTCCTTTTCGGAGTCTGAAACGTTCCGGAAAGTGTCCCTTATGTATTCCTTCGGGGTTACAGTTTCAATAATATTAGTTTCAACATTTATAGGATTACCTGAGATATAATGTTTGATTCTTTAACCGTTCACCACCTTTTGATTTGTGCATTCGAAGTTGTTGATTTTTATGGCACCGGAATGATAGACCTCCTCGATAACGTAAGAAACTTCCCATTTAGAGAGAAGTTTGCCTGCAAAAAATCTTAAACGAGAATTGTATAACAATACATAATCACCTACATTAAACTCACGCTTCTGTATCCTTTTGTCATGCCATCTTTTAACTTTTTCTTTAAACAACTTGGCATTTTCATAAGCATGGGTTCTCCATTCATCAAGTGAGCTAATGTCAAAAAGCCTCTTCTCACCAGCAAGTTTGAAGTCATAGTTGAGCTCTTTAATAGACCAATATGCCTTATGTTCTAACTCAAGAGGTAAGTGACATGCTTTACCAAAAACCATTTTATATGGAGACATACCTAGGATTTTTATATGTAGTTCTATAAGCCCATAATGCATCATCAAGTTTCTTGGACCGATTCTTTCTAGATCTATTAACAGTCTTTTGCAAAATTAATTTAAGCTCTCTATTGCTAAGTTCTACTAGGCCACTAGACTGTGGGTGATAAGGAGATGCAATTCTATGATTAACATCATACTTATCAAGCATTTTATGAAAGGCTCCATGAATAAAATGTGAACCACCATCAGTCATTAAGTATCTAGGGACTCCAAACCTCGGAAAAATAACTTCTTTAAGCATCTTAATAGAGGTGTTATGATCAGCACTACTAGTTGGAATAGCTTCTACCCACTTAGTAACGTAATCAACAACAACTAAAATATGTGTGTATCCATTAGAGGTAGGAAAAGGTCCCATATAATCAAAGCCCCAAACATCAAATGGTTCAATAACAAGTGAATAATTCATAGGCATTTCTTGATGTCTACTAATATTACCAATTCTCTGACATTCATCACAAGACAAAACGAACTTACGGGCATCCTTGAAGAGAGTAGGCCAATAAAAACCGGATTGCAATACCTTATGTGCAGTTCTATCTCCAGCATGGTGTCCTCCATAAGCTTTGGAGTGGCACTTGCGTAGGATCTATTCCTGTTCATGCTCAGGTACACAATGTCTAAGAACACCATCTACTCCTTCTTTATAAAGGTGTGGATCATCCAAGAAGTAATATCTTAAATCATATAAAAACTTTTTCTTTTGCTGGTATATGAAACTAGGTGGTATAAATTTAGCAACAATGTAATTAGCATACCATGGAGCAGTACGAGAAGCATTTATGACAGCTAATTTTTCATCAGGAAAGCTATCATCAATAGGTAGTGGGTCATCAAGAACATTCTCTAACCTAGACAAGTTGTCTGCAACGGGATTCTCAGCTCCCTTTCTATCAATAATATGAAAATCAAATTCTTGTAGCAGGAGAACCCATCTAATAAGTCTAGGTTTAGCATCTTTCTTTTCCATAAGATATTTAATAGCAGCATGATCAGTGTGAATAGTTACTTTAGAATCAACAATATAAGGTCTGAACTTATCACAAGCAAATACAACTGCTAAGGGTTCCTTTCTGGTAGTAGCATAATTTCTCTGGGCATTGTCTAGAGTTTTACTAGCATATTGAATAACATTTAATTTTTTTATCAACTTTTTGTCCTAGAACAGCACCTACATCATAGTCACTAGCATCACACATGATTTCAAAGTGTAAATTCCAATCAGGTGGCTGGACAATAGGTGCAGAAATCAAGGCTTTCTTAAGTATTTCAACTGCTTCTACACAATCATCATCAAAGACAAAAGGAATATCTTTTTGTAATAGGTTAGTCAGAGGCTGGGAAATTTTTGAGAAGTCCTTAATGAACCTCCTATAAAAACTGACATGACCAAGGAAACTTCTTATACCTTTGATGTCCTTGGGACATGGAATCTTTTCAATAGCATCAAATTTAGCTTTGTCAACTTCAATACCTCTTTCAGAAATTTTATGCCCCAGGACAATACCTTCATTAACCATAAAGTGGCACTTCTCCCAATTCAAGACAAGGTTAGTTTCTTCACATCTCTGCAAAACTCGATCAAGGTTGCTCAAGAAATCATCAAAAGAGGATCCGTAAACAGAGAAATCATCCATGAAAACTTCACAAATCTTTTCACAAAAGTCAGAGAATATAGCCATCATGCATCTTTTAAAGGTAGCAGGTGCATTACATAAACCAAAAGGCATACGTCTATAAGCAAAGGTACCGAAAGGGCAAGTAAAAGTAGTCTTTTCTTGATCATCAGCTGACACGGGTATTTGAGAGAAACCAGAGTAACGATCTAGAAAGCAAAAATGTGTATGTTTGGATAATCTTTCTAGCATCTGATCAATGAAAGGAAAAGGGTAATGATCTTTTTAGTAGCTTTATTTAATTTGCGGAAATCAATCACCATCCTATAACCTATAATAATTCTTTGCGGAATCAATTCATCTTTATCATTAGGAATGACAGTAATACCTCCCTTCTTAGGGACACAATGGACGGGGCTTACCCACTGACTATCAGCAACGGGATAAATTATACCTGCTTCAAGGAGCTTTAATATTTCTTTTCTTACCACTTCTTTCATCTTAGGATTTAGCCGTCGTTGGTGATCAATAACTGGTTTGGCGTCTTTCTCCAAATTTATTTTGTGTTGACATAGAGTGGGACTAATGCCCTTAAGATCATCAAGAGTATATCCAATAGCAGCGCAGTCCTTCTTCAGAGTTTTCAATAATTTCTCTTCTTCATGCTCTGAAAGGTTAGCACTAATAATAACAGGATATATCTTGTTTTCATCAAGATAAGCATATTCAAGAGTATCAGACAATGGTTTAAGCTGAAACATGGGATCACCCTTGGGTGGAGGAGGATCCCCTAGGATTACAACATGCAAGTTGTGTTTCAGAATAGGTCCCTGTTTAAATAATACTTCATCTATTTCCCTTCTTTCATTCATAAACATATCATTTTCATGGTCTAGCAAATATTGTTCTAAAGGATCAGTAGGAGGCACAACAATAGAAGCAAGACCAATAATTTCATCTTTACTAGGCAATTATTTATCATGCGGTTGTCTATGAAATTTAGCAAAATTGAAATCATGAGACATATCCCCTAAACCAATAGAAACAATATCCTTATTGCAGTCTATCTTAGCATTAACAATATTCAAGAAGGGTCTACCAAATATAATGGGACAAAAGTCATCTTGTGGGGAACCAAGAACAAGAAAATCAGCAGGATATTTAACCTTCTCACACAAGACTTCAACATCTCTAACAATCCCAACTGGTGAAATAGTATCTCTATTGGCAAGCTTAATTGTAACATCTATCTCTTCTATCTCAGCAGGTGCAATACCATGCATAATTTCTTGGTATAAGGAATGAGGTATTGCACTTGCACTAGCACCCATATCACATAAGCCATAATAGCAATGGTCTCCTATTTTAACAGAAATAGCAGGCATGCCTACAACAGGTGTGTGTCTATTTTTAGCATCAGGTCTAGCAATTCTAGCAGCTTCATTGCAGAAGTAAATAACATGCCCATCAATATTATCGGCCAAGAGATCTTTAACCATAGCACTACTAGGTTCAACTTTAATTTGCTCAGGGTGTTTAGGTGTCTTAATATTACTTTTATTAACCACAGTTGAAGGTTTAGCATGATCCTTTATTCTAACAGGGAAAGGTGGTTTCTCAATATAAGCAGTAGGAACAACAGGACCATTATAAATGATAGTCTTTTCTTCAACTTTAATAGGTGCAACTACTTTTACTTCAATGGGAGGATTATATTTAAACCACTCTCCTTAGGGAGATCAACATGAGTAGCAAAGGATTCACAGAAAGAAGCTACTATCTCAGAATCAAGTCCATATTTAGTGCTAAATTCACAAAAAGCATCGGTATCCATAAAAGATTTAACACAATCAAACTTAGGTGTTATACATGACTCCTTACCTTCGTCGAGGTCCCAATCTTCGGAGTTGTGTTTAATTCGTTCAAATAAATCCCATTCGAATTCAATAGTCTTCATCATAAATGATCCAGTACAAGAAGTATCGAGCATGGAGCGATTACTGAGAGAAAGCCGAGCATAAATTTTTTGAATAATCATTTCTCTTGAGAGCTCATGATTGGGGCATGAATATAACATTGACTTTAGCCTGCCCCAAGCTTGAGAGATGCTTTCTCCTTCGCAAGGCCAAAAATTATATATATAATTACGATCACGATGAACAAGATGCATAGGATAAAACTTGTGATGAAATTCCAATTTCAATCGCTTGTAGTCCCATGATCCCATATCATCACATAGCTTATGCCATGTCAGTGCCTCTCCCTTCAAAGATAAAGGGAATACCTTCTTCTTTATAACATCATCAGGCATACCTGCAAGCTTAAATAATCCATGAACTTCATCCACATAGATTAAGTGTAAATCGGGATGCAATCTTCCATCTCCTGCAAAAGGATTAGCTAGCAGTTTCTCTATCATACCCGAAGGAATTTCAAAGTAAACATTTTCAGTAGTTTCAGTAGGTTGAGGAGCAACTCTTTGCTCTACTGGTCGGGGTGAAGATACCCCGAACAAGCCCCTCAAAGGATTATGTTCCATAGTAACAAGTGACAGTAAATTTCAGCACACTATATAAATTTTTCCTTACCAAATTCCACCTACCAAAGGCGCTTCACTCCCTGGCAACGGCGCCATAAAAGAGTGTTGATGACCCACAAGTGTAGGGGATCTATCGTAGCCTTTTCGATAAGTAAGAGTGTCGAACCCAACGAGGAGCAGAAGGAAATGATAAGCGGTTTTCAGCAAGGTATTCTCTGCAAGCACTGAAATTATCGGTAACAGATAGTTGTGTGATAAGACAAATTGTAAAGAGCAACAAGTAATGAAAGTAAATAAGGTGCAGCAATATGGCCCAATCCTTTTTGTAGCAAAGGACAAGCCTGGATAAACTCTTATATGAAGGAAAGCGCTCCCGAGGACACATGGGAATTATCGTCAAGCTAGTTTTCATCACGCTCATATGATTCGCGTTCGGTACTTTGATAATTTGATATGTGGGTGGACCGGTGCTTGGGTACTGCCCTTACTTGGACAAGCATCCCACTTATGATTAACCCCCATTGCAAGCATCCGCAACTACAACAGAAGTATTAAGGTAAACCTAACCATAGCATGAAACATATGGATCCAAATCAGCCCCTTACGAAGCAACGCATAAACTAGGGTTTAAGCTTCTGTCACTCCAGCAACCCATCATCTACTTATTACTTCCCAATGCATCTCTCTAGGCCCAAACAATGGTGAAGTGTCATGTAGTCAACGTTCACATGACACCACTAGAGGGATGACAACATACATCTCATCAAAATATCGAACGAATACCAAATTCACATGATTACTTATAGAAAGACTTGTCCCATGTCCTCAGGAACAAAAGTAACTACTCACAAAGCATATTCATGTTCATAATCAGAGGGGTATTAATATGCATAATGGATCTGAACATATGATCTTCCACCAAGTAAACCAACTAGCATCAACTACAAGGAGTAATCAACACCACTAGGAACCCACAGGTACCAATCTGATGTTTGGATACAAAGATTGGATACAAGAGATGAACTAAGGTTTGAGATGAGATGGTGCTGGTGAAGATGTTGATGGAGATTGACCCCCTCCTGATGAGAGGATCGTTGGTGATGACGATGGTGATGATTTCCCCCTCCCAGAGGGAAGTGTCCCTGGTAGAACAACTCCGCCCGAGCCCTAGATTGGTTCCGCCAAGGTTCCGCCTCGTGGCGGCAGAGTTTCGTCCCGTAAGCTTACTTTTGATTTTTTTTCCTCGATGAAAGACTCCATATAGCCAAAGATGGGCATCGGAGGGCCGCCAGGGGGCCCACAAGGCAGGGGGCGCGCCCAGGGGGTAGGGTCCGCCCCCTCCGTCGTGGACAGTGGGTGGCCCCCCTCTGGTACTTCTTTCGCCCAATATTTTTTATATATTCTGAAACATGCTCCCGTGAAGTTTTGGGTCTCTAATATTTGCTCCTTTTCCAGCCTAGAATTCCAGCTGTCGGCATTCCCCCTCTTCATGTAAACCTTGTAAAATAAGACAGAATAGGCATAAGTATTGTGATATAATGTGTAATAACAACACATAATGCAATAAATATCGATATGAAAGCATGATGCAAAATGGACGTATCATAAGGGGGCGCCCTACCCCCTGGGCGCGCCCTCCATCCTTGTGGCCGCCTCGTGGCTCTTCTGACTTGCACTCCAAGTCTCCTGGGTGTCTTTTGGTCCAAGAAAAATCATCGCGAAGGGTTTATTCCATTTGGACTCCTTTTGGCATTCCTTTTCCGTGAAGCTCAGAAACAAGGAAAAAACAGAAACTGGCACTGGGCTCTAGGTTAATAGGTTAGTCCCAAAAATAATATAAAATAGCATATTAATGCATATAAAGCATCCAAAACAGATAATATAATAGCATGGAACAATAAAAAATTATAGATACGTTGGAGACATATCACCGCACACCCCCTATGCTTCATAGAGAGGGTGATGCAACACCAATTCCCGGAAGGCTTCAAGTCTGTGAACATCAAATCATATGACGGAACCACAGATCTAGCCGTATGGATAGAGGATTTCCTCGTCGACATCCACATGGCAGAGATGACCTCCATGCCATTAAATATTTGCTGCTAAAGCTTAAAGGTCTAGCCTGACACTGGGTGAACAGCCTTCTCGAAGACCCAATAGGCTGCTGGGAAGAGCTCGAGGACGCTTTCTGAGCATACTTTTAGGGCACCTATGTCCAGCCTCTGGATGCTGACAACCTAAATCGCATCGCATAACAACCCGGAGAATATGCCCGACAATTTTGGAACCGGTTCCTGACCAAGAAAAACCAGATCGTCGACTGTCCGGATGCTAATCCTTGGCTGCCTGCAAGCATAGTGTCAAGGACGAATGGCTCGTACGTCAGCTCGGCCAGGACAAACCAAGAACTATGGCAGCCCTTACTTCCCTCATGACCCGCTTTTACGCAGGCAAAGACTGTTGGCTTGCTCGCAAAAACACCAACCCAGACATACCGGGTACCTCCGAGGTTCGGGACGAAAATGGAAAGCCCCGACATTGCAAGAATAAATGTCACCACAATGACGGCGAGGGCGAGGATACTGCAGTAAATGCCAGATTCTGAAACCAGAAGTCCATACCCCGAAAGAAAGCCCCTAAAGGCAACAATGACGGCCCATCCAGACTAGACACAATTATGGACATGCCTTGTCAGATCCACGGCACATCAGAGAAGCCCACCAACCACTCCAACCAAAATTGTTGGGTGATCAAATAGGCTGGCAAACTCATAACCTAAGACTTGGGCAAAAGCCCATGAAGCGAGGACGATGATGAACCCCACAGGCCGAATAGTGGAGGCTAGAAACCCTTCCCTTCCAAGGTCAAGGCGGTAAACATGATTTACGCAACCCATATACTGAAGAAGAAGAGGAAGCGAGCACTACGAGACATATACTCTGTCGAGCTAGTAGCGCCGAAGTTCAATCCATGGTCAGCTTGCCCAATCACGTTCGATCGCAGGGACCATCCCACCAGCATACGCCATGGAGGGCCCGTAGCCCTAGTTCTAGGCCCCATCATTGATGGATTCCACCTCACTAGAGTCCTAATGGACGGAGGTAGCATCCTCAATCTGATATACGAAGATACAGTGAGGAAAATGGGGATCGATCAATCAAGGATTAAACCCAGTAACACCACCTTCAAGGGGGTCATTCCGGGAGTGGATTCCCACTGTACGGGCACCGTGACGCTTGAAGTAGTGTTCGAATCTCCGGATAACGTCCGAAGCGAGGACTTGATCTTTGATATTGCACCTTTTCGCAGTGGCTATCATGCCCTCCTTGGCCGAACAGTGTTTGCCAAATTCAATGTCGTTCCACATTACGCGTACCTCAAGTTGGAGATGCTTGGTCCCTCAGGCATCATAACTATCAACGGCAACACAGAACGCTCACTTCGAACCGAAGAGCACACTGTGGCCCTAGTGGCCGAAGACTACACTGGCCCATATAGGCCCGGATGCCGACCGGCCGTAAAGGCCGGCAACAATAGTAAATGGGTTTGAACCCGTTCCCGTCATGGGAACCCGCATGCATTCGCCACAAATAGGGATACGCGCCCCACGGCATACCCACATTCTTCATGCTCCACATGCCTCGTCAGCACGACTTTGCACTCAAAATACCATGGGCAGCTGTGAGGCATACATTAATAAATCCAAAGTGCATATTCGGTTAAACCGAACTTCGGAATTACTTCGTCTTCGGATGACACGGGGACCAATTCCGGATACCCCCAAGCATAAAGATTCATCGGCAGGGTCCTCGCCCATCAAGGTCTCGTCGAAGGTCCCAACCCACACCTATCAGAAGCAAAGGCGCAGACATGCATCAGGGTACAGTGAAGGCTTCAACTCACGCATCAAGGCCCTGCGTCAACCTTTACTCTATAAACTTTCTTTTTATTTCACAAGTATTGCCTTCGTAGTTTGAATTGTATGGATATACATCCCGAGCTCACGAGAAAAAATAAAAATACCCTTTATGGTGTTCGGATATCCGCATCCTGCGATTTGTCTATTCCCTTTCCGATTCTCCCCATGCTCTTCAAACAGCCCGACATGAAAATATATTAACTAGTCAAGAGTTTGATTTATATATCAACTCAGTATCTTCATGTCCGGCACCACTTTCCGCTAGGTGTTCGGCGTCTCGGATATTGCATTATATGCATCTGTTCCGAACTATGTCTTGGGTCAATAGTTGGGTTGCATGGCTCCTGTTCTTGCCTCTTATGTTCCGCACGTTTGGCTAAGAGGGCAAAGGGAGAACCCCTGCGATTGTACTTCTGGTTTGCCCGGTCAAGTACCTTAGGAGGAAAAAGCCGAAAACTGACCATCATAGTAAGCGCGAACTGGTCCGTGATCCGAAGACGAGGTTTGACTCTAGAAATCATTAGCGATTTCGCAGTGTCACATGAAGGGTTCGTCTTAACACAAACCATGTGATCGGAAAGGGCATGTTTTGATCCCCAAGTACATCATAATATACCGGGGGCTAGTCCCCACCATCAAGCTCCTATGGCTAAGTGAAAGCAATAAAACCGAATAGCCTGATTGCCTGGTTTCGCTCCCGCACTACAGCCTGATACGTCTCCAATGTATCTATAATTTTTGATTGCTCCATGCTATATTATCTACTGTTTTGGACTATATTGGGCTTTATTTTCCACTTTTATATTATTTTTGGGACTAAGCTATTAACCGGAGGCCCAACCTAGAATTGTTGTTTTTTGCCTATTTCAGTGTTTTGGAGAAACAGAATATCAAACGGAGTCCAAACGAAATAAAATCTTCGGGAACGTGATTTTCTCACCGAACGTGATCCAGGAGACTTGGACCCTACTACAAGGGATCAAAGAGGAGGTCATGAGGGTGGGGGGCGCCCCCCCTAGGGCGCGCCCCCCTGCCTCGTGGGCCCCTCGGTGCTCCACCGACGTACTCCTTCCTCCTATATATACCTACGTACCCCCAAACGATCAGATGAGGAGCCAAAAACCTAATTCCACCCCCGCAACTTTCTGTATCCACGAGATCCCATCTTGGGGCCTATTCCGGAGCTCTGCCGGAAGAGGGCCGTCATCACGGAGGGCTTCTACATCATCCTAGCCCCTCCGATGAAGTGTGAGTAGTTTACCTCAGACCTTCGGGTCCATAGTTAGTAGCTAGATGGCTTCTTCTCTCTCTTTGAATCTCAATACAAAGTTCTCCCCCTCTCTTGTGGAGATCTATTCGATGTAACCTTCTTTTTGCGGTGTGTTTCTTGAGATCGATGAATTCTGGGTTTATGATCAAGTCTATCTATGAATAATATTTGAATCTTCTCTGAATTCTTTTATGTATGATTAGTTATCTTTGCAAGTCTCTTCAAATTATCCGTTTGGTTTGGCCAACTAGATTGGTAGTTCTTGCCATGGGAGAAGTGCTTAGCTTTGGGTTCGATCTTGCGGTGTCCTTTCCCAGTGACAGAAGGGGCAGCAAGGCACGTATTGCATCGTTGCCATCGAGGATAACAAGATGGGGTTTATTTCATATTGCATGAATTTATCTCTCTACATCATGTCATCTTGCTTAAAGCGTTACTCTGTTTTTAACTTAACACTCTAGATGCATGCTGGATAGCGGTCGATGAGTGGAGTAATAGTAGTAGATGCAGAATCGTTTCGGTCTACTTGTCACGGACGTGATGCCTATATACATGATCATGTCTAGATATTCTCGTAACTATGCTCAATTCTGTCAATTGCTCAACAGTAATTTGTTCACCCACCATAGAATACTTATGCTCTTGAGAGAAGCCACTAGTGAAACCTATGGCCCCGGGGTCTATTCTAATCATATCAATCTCCATAACTTCAATCTTGCTTTGCTTTTTTACTTTGCTTTTACTTTTTACTTTGCACCAAAAATATTATATCTATCAGATCTCACTCTCGTAAGTGACCGTGAAGGGATTGACAACCCCTAATCGCGTTGGTTGCGAGTAGCTATCGTTTTGTGCAGGTACGAGGGACTTGAGCGTGGGCTCCTACTGGATTGATACCTTGGTTCTCAAAAACTAAGGGAAATACTTATGCTACTATGCTGCATCATCCCTTCCTCTTCGGGGAAAACCAATGCAAGCTCAAGACGTAGCAAGAAGGATTTCTGGCGCCGTTGCCGGGGAGTCTACGCAAAAAGTCAACATACCAAGTACCCATCGCAATCCTTATCTCTCGCATTACATTATTTTCCATTTGCCTCTCGTTTTCCTCTCCCCCACTTCACCCTTGCCGTTTTATTTGCCCTCTCTCTCTATCCTTCCTCTCTGTTTGCCTCTTTTGCCCGTTTGCTCTTGTTTGCTCGTGTGTTAGTTTGTTTGTCTGTCGTGATGGCTCAAGATAATACTAAATTATGTGACTTCTCCAATACCAATAATAATGATTTCCTTAGCACTCCGATTGCTCCTCTTGCCAATACTGAATCTTGTGAAATCAATGATGCTTTGTTGAATCTTGTTATGAAAGATCAATTCGCCGACCTTCCTAGTGAAGATGTCGCTACTCATCTGAATAGCTTCGTTGATTTATGTGATATGCAAAAGAAAAGAGATGTCGATAATGATGTCGTTAAATTGAAGCTATTTCCTTTTTTGCTTAGAGATCGTGCTAAAGCTTGATTTTCGTCTTTGCCTAAAAATAATATTGATTCATGGAACAAGTGCAAAGATGCTTTTATCTCTAAGTATTTTCCTCCCGCTAAGATCATCTCTCTTAGAAACGATATTATGAACTTTAAACAACTTGATCATGAACATGTTGCACAAGCTTGGGAGATAATGAAATTAATGATACGTAATTGCCCTACTCATGTTTTGAATTTGTGGATGATTATACAGAATTTTTATGCCGGATTGAATTTTGCTTCTAGAAATCTTTTAGATTCGGCCGCGGGAGGCACTTTCATGGAAATCACTTTAGGAGATGCTACTAAACTCCTAGATAATATTATGGTTAATTATTCTCAATGGCATACTGAAAGAACTTCTAATAAAAAAGTGCATGCGATAGAAGAAATTAATGTGCTGAGTGGAAAGATGGATGAACTTATGAAATTATTTACTACTAAGAGTGTTTCTTCTGATCCTAATCATATGCATTTGTCTACTTTGATTGAGAATAACAATGAATCTATGGATGTGAATTTTGTTGGTAGGAATAATTTTGGTAACAATGCTTATAGAGGGAATTTTAATCCTAGGCCATATCCTAGTAATCCTTCTAATAATTATGGGAATTCCTACAACAACTCTTATGGAAATTACAATAAGATGCCCTCTTATTTTGAATCTAATATTAAAGAATTTATTTCTTCGCTAAGGAATTTCAATGCCATGATTGAAGAAAAATTGCTTAAGATTGATGATTTGGCTAAGAACATTGATAGAATTGCTCTTGATGTTTATTCTTTGAAGCTTAGATCTATTCCACCTAAGCATGATATCAATGAGTCTCTAAAAGCCATGAGAATTTCGATTGGTGAGTGTAAGGAAAGAACCGCTAGGATGCGTGCTTCCAAAGATGCCTTTATTAAAGCGTGTTCTTCCAATTCCTATGAAAATCAAGATGAAGATCTAAAAGTTGTTGATGTGTCCCCTATTAAATCTTTGTTTGGCAATATGAATCTTGATGAAACTGAATATGATCTTCCTTTACCTAGAAGGCGTTCTAAAAATTCAGAGTATTTAGATCTTAATGATGAAATTGATGAAAGTGGGATTGAAAGAAATAAAAATCTAGATGTTGCTAAACCCACTATATTGGATTTCAAGGAATTTAATTATGAAAGTTGCTCTTTAATTGATTGTATTTCCTTGTTGCAATCCGTGCTAAATTCTCCACATGTTTATAGTCGAAATAAAGCCTTCACCGAACATATTGTTGATGCCTTGATGCAATCTTATGAAGAAAAACTTGAGTTTAAAGTTTCTATCCCTAGGAAACTCTATGATGAGTGGGAACCAACTATTAAAATTAAATTAAAGATTATGAATTTTACGCTTTGTGTGATTTGGGTGCTAGTGTCTCCACTATTCCCAAGACTTTGTGTGATTTACTAGATTTCTGCGATTTTGATGATTGCTCTCTAAACTTGCATCTTGCGGATTCCACTATTAAGAAACCTATGGGAATAATTAATGATGTTCTTATTGTTGCAAATAGGAATTATGTGCCCGTAGATTTCATTGTTCTTGATATAGATTGCAATCCTTCCTGCCCTATTATTCTTGGTAGACCTTTCCTTAGAACGGTTGGTGCGATATATTGATATGAAGGAAGAGAATATTAGATTCCAATTTCCATTAAAAAAGGGCATGGTACACTTTCAAAGAAAGAAAATAAAATTGCCATATGAAACTATCATGAGAGCCAGTTATGGATTGCCTACCAAAGATGGCAATACCTAGATCTATCCTCGCTTTTATGCCTAGCTAGGGGCGTTAAACGATAGCGCTTGTTGGGAGGCAACCCAATTTTATTTTTATTCCTTGCTTTTTGCTCCTGTTTAGTAATAAATAAATTATTTAGCCTCTGTTTTGGTTGTGTTTTTGTGTTTAATTAGTATTTGTGCCAAGTAGAACCGTTGGGAAGACTTGGGGAAAGTCTTGTTGAACTTGCTGTAAAAAACAGAAACTTTAGTGCTCACAAGAACTGCTGTCATTTTTATTTGAAGAGTACTATTTAGTTAATTATTTTTGAATATGATTAATATATAAATTACTCACGTCCAGAAATTTATTTTATAATTTTTGGGGTTCCAGATCTTGCGCTAGCAACAGATTACTACAGACTGTTCTGTTTTTGACAGATTCTGTTTTCGTGTGTTGTTTGCTTATTTTGATGAATCTATGGCTAGTAAAATAGTTTATAATCCATAGAGAAGTTGGAATACAGTAGGTTTAACACAAATATAAATAAAGAATGAGTTCATTACAGTACCTTGAAGTGGTCTTTTGTTTTCTTTCGCTAACGGAGCTCACGAGTTTTCTATTTTGAGTTTTGTGTTGTGAAGTTTTCAAGTTTTGGGCAAGGATTTGATGGATTATGGAACAAGGAGTGGCAAGAGCCTAAGCTTGGGGATGCCTATGGCACCCCCAAGATAATCCAAGGACACCAAAAAGTCAAAGCTTGGGGATGCCCTGGAAGGCATCCCCTCTTTTCGTCCACTTCCACCGGTAATTTACTTGGGGCTATATTTTTATTCACCAACATGATATGTGTTTTGCTTGGAGCGTCTTGTATTATTTGTGTCTTTGTTTGTTAGTGTGCCACAATCATCCTTGCTGTACACACCTTTTGAGAGAGCCATACATGAATTAAAATTTGATAGAATACTCTATGTGCTTCACTTATATCTTTTGAGCTAAGTAGTTTTGCTCTATGTGCTTCACTTATATCTTTTGAGCTAAGTAGTTTTGCTCTATGTGCTTCACTTATATCTTTTTGAGAGTTATAATTTTGCTCTATGTGCTTCACTTAGATTTTTTTAGAGCACGGTGGTGGATTTGTTTTAAAGAAACTATTGATCTCTCATGCTTCACTTACATTATTTTGAGAGTCTTAATAGCATGGTAATTTGCTTAATAATAACATTCTTGGTATTCAAGATTTGTGAAACTTTCTTTTGAGTGTGTTGAATAATAAGAAAATTTGGATGCTTGATAATTGTTTTGAGATGTGGAGGTAGTAATATCAAAGTCATGCTAGTAGAGTAATTGTGAATTTGAGAAGTGCTTGAGTTAAAGTTTGCAAGTCCCGTAGCATGCACGTATGGTAAACATTATGCAACAAATTTGAAACATGAGGTGTTATTTGATTGTCCTCCTTATGAGTGGCGGTCGGGGACGAGCGATGGTATTTTCCTACCAATCTATTCCCCCTAGGAGCATGCACGTAATACTTTGGTTTTTGATGGCTTGTAGATTTTTGCAATAAGTATATGAGTTCTTTATGACTAATGTTGAGTCCATGGATTATACGCACTCTCACCCTTCCATCCTTGCGAGCCTCTTCGGTACCGTGCATTGCCCTTTCTCACATCGAGAGTTGTTGCAAACTTCGCCGGTGCATCCAAACCCCGTGATATGATACGCTCTGTCACACATAAACCTCCTTACATCTTCCTCAAAACAGCCACCATACCTACCTATTATGGCATTTCCATAGCCATTCCGAGATATATTGCCATGCAACTTTCCACCATCCAGTTTATCATGACACATTCATCATTGTCATGTTGCCTAGCATGATCATGTAGTTGACATAGTATTTCTGGCAAAGCCACCGTTCATAATCATACTTGTCACTCTCGATTCATTGCATATCCTGGTACACCACCGGAGGCATTCATATAGAGTCATACTTTATTCTAGTATCGAGTTGTAATCATTGAGTTGTAAATAAATAGAAGTGTGATGATCATCATTAATAGAGCATTGTCCCAAAATATATAAAAAAAGAAAGGCAAAAAAAGAAGGCCCAAAAAAGGGGCAATGCTACTATTCCTTTTTTCCACACTTGTGCTTCAAAATAGCACCATGTTCTTCATATAGAGAGTCTCTTGAGTTATCACTTTCATATACTAGTGGGAATTTTCATTATAGAACTTGGCTTGTATATTCCAACAATGGGCCTCCTCAAGTGCCCTAGGTCTTCGTGAGCAAGCAAGTTGGATGCACACCCACTTAGTTTCTTTTGTTGAGCTTTCATACATTTATAACTCTAGTGCATCCGTTGCATGGCAATCCTACTCCTTGCATTAATATCAATCAATGAGCATCTCCATAGCCCATTGATTATCCTCGTTGATGTGAGACTTTCTCCTTTTTTGTCTTCTCCACATAACCCCCATCATTATTCTATTCCACCTATAGTGCTATATCCATGGCTCACGCTCATGTATTGCGTGAAAGTTTATGAGTTTGAAATTATTAAGGTATGAAACAATTGCTTGGCTTGTCATCGGGGTTGTGCATGATGAGAGCATTCTTGTGTGACGAAAATGGAGCATGACTAAACTATATGATTTTGTAGGGACAAACTTTCTTTGGCCATGTTACTTTAAGAAAACATAATTGCTTTGTTGGTTTGCTTGAAGTATTATTATTTTTATGTCAATATGAACTTTTGTCTTGAATCTCCCTAATCTGAATATTCATAACTCCATTTTGTATCAGTCAGAGCCCACCCCCAGGATGAAGACCCCGCCCACCCCCACCCCCTCCACGGCGATCTCCACCACCTCCGGCGATCTCCACCCCTAGCCACCAAATTATAGTTTCCCTCCATTAGATCTCTCCGGTGTCTTGAGATCTACTCGTTCATACCCATCTTTCATGGGTTCCAATAATGGTTCCACCCTTGGCTTGGACTTCTCCAAGGGTTTGGCTTTTGCTGAGAAGGTTTTTCAATCTACGGGCTTTTCGGTTCATCCCATGGAGGACTCGGAGATCTTTACCATGGTGGTCTCTTTTGGACGTCATTCCTTTCGTTTGAATGAAGATTCGGTGGCGGCAGCTCTTGAGGCAGCAATTGGCGGCTCGGGTATCGATCTTATGGTTTTCTTGATCAAGGATAAGGTATTTGGCTTTCAGGTATCTTGCAAGGCAGTTGCCATGATCATTATTAGTCTTCGGTCTTTTACTTGTGATCATTTAAAATGTTAATTTCATCTTTGGAGTAACGGGGGCCCAAATTGGAATCGTGAGTTTAAGATCTGGAATTTAGAATGTGATGCTGAGTGGATCCTCGTTAGTCCTTCTAAGCAGCGTGCAGCTCTTGGGGTTCTAGCCATGCATTCTAGGCCATCAAAATCTTCATTCAAATCCTCAAATTCTGTTGGCAAGAAATTATCATTTGCGGTCTTTCAAAAGTATAATGCTTGTCGGGGTTATCGGTATCCGGCTACAGAAAATTGTATTCTAACTACTGAAGACGCTGGTTACTCTATCCCGCCACATGAGAGAGTTGTCATCCATCCCGCACCGCCGGTGAGCCTCTGGTGGACGTCGACGAGGCCGTCTATCTCGTTTGGTACGGTTCAAGATCTCCTGCCGTTATCTGATCGCTCGCCGTCTATCTCGGGCGGGAATTCGGGTACTTTGAATGTGGACGTGCCAACATGTGCCACGGGCCATGGGCTGCTCTCCATTGGGCCTGACAGGGCTGGCCCAGCTTCTTCTGCGGATAATTTGGATATTCCTTCTTCTCAGCAAGCCAGGGATGATTTTGAGGATTTAATTTCTAATATGGTTGATGAGGTTCTCACGTGTCAAAAGTGTTTGAGGAAGGGACACTTTGCAGCCTCCTGCACGTCCAAGTTGTGGTGCATCTCATGCCTTAAGTCGGGTCACACCAGGAAGGATTGCAACAAATTTGCACAGGTTTTGGGGCTTGTTTGGCAACCCAAATCCACTAACGCTACGACTTCTGAGGCACGCTATGAGAATATCTCTCTGACAACGCTTTTACCAAACTTGGACCTCCCTTCTACTTCCGCATTAACTCCCTCGTCCAGTTCCATCAGCCCGGGCCCCAAGACTCCCTCTGCCTCGCCGCCTGAAACCCCTCCTCCGCTGTTGCACTCGCCGTCGTTCGAGGCCGAGCCCTCGGTTCCGATGGCGAACTTTCATCTGGATCCTCAGCTTTACGTCCCCGCGGGCCACCATGTCATCGACGGTGGTGAAGATCGCCTTCCAAGAACCTTCATTTCGCCGCATACCCCAATTGTGCGCCGCCATGAGGAGTTTATGCTTGCTGAGGTAATGCCTATCCCCCAGCCAGATGAGATAGGTGCTGCTAGAGAGGTTGTAGTTCAGTGGTTGCAAGAGCATGGAGTTTTAGTCAGATCGGCTCAGCCATGGATTCGCTCTGTGGGGCTTTTTGAGCTTCGGGATGCTGCTGTAGGTTTCCACCTGCTGCAGCTCCCGCCGCAGCCACTAGGCAATGATCGCTTTGTGCGTTTTATGAAGCATGACGAGGGAGAAAATTTCCGCGGCATTCAGGGTTTCCGTCAGGGCCTTCTCATGTTCCTGGGAATTCCTTTGGATCTTTGCAATACAGAGTGTATCAGGGCTGCTGTCAACACTTTTGGCAAGTTTCATCATTGGGTTAGCGAGGATCCTTACTTGGTCAGGTCTCTGGTGTTTGCTTCCTTCCCTGAAGACATTCTGGTGCCACGTGATGTGGTGTTTATGGATTTTGCACCCTATGGAGGTGCAAGAGTTTCTTGGACTGCTCCCCTATATATTTTGGGGGCAAACTTTGCCGAGCAGATGCCTCAAGATGAAGATTGGATGCCCATCAATGGCAATCCGCACCCGGTGCCTGGTGTTCCATTCCCTGAGATGCCCCCTTTCAACTTACCTGCTTTTCCTGCTTTGGGATGGAATGCAGTGCCACCAGCACCTGTGGTCAATGAGATAGCTGATGATAACTGGGGGAACTGGGATGACAATGTAGCCCCTGATCCCGTGCAAGACCAGGAGTCCATGGTGGTAGATTTATCTGCACAGCCAAGCTCTGCTACTGATGCCCATGTGCCACCCGTTGTAGTTCTTGATGATGAGCAGCCTGAGGCCCCTATTACTCCTCCATTCAATGAGGAGTTTGCTCCTGATCATTGGGCCATTGTGGTCTATCAGCCTCCTGTGATTAGGGGGGAATTGGTTATGCCTGCTGTGCCTTATGGGCCTCCTCTACCTCCTGACATGATTTGGAGAAGATCTTTTGAAAGTCTGCTACAAGCTCCTATAGTGTTCTCTGTCCCCAAGCCAGTTCCAATGCAGCCTCTGTCGCCTGTTGTTATGTCTAAGCGAAGCTGGGATTTCGCTTTCTCTGATCTGGATCTGCCTCGTCTCACTTGGAAGGACCAGGAAGTGGCCAGGCCGGTCGCAAGAGCTTTGTTTGTTGACTCTGCACCCGATCAGGTGGTTCCTCCTGTGTCTGTGGTGACTGCGAGAAGGCCACGACAACCTTTGGCGCCAACACCAATTGTTGATACGGCCGTCAGACGTTGCACTAGGAGTTCTGTCAAGCGGGATGGTTTCAAGCCCATTTTTCATGAGCTTGCTATACAACCCAAGAAGAAGAAGCCCAGAGCGAAGCCCTTCACGGCCCATGAGTCTGAAGAGCAGGCTTCTGAAGAAATCCCCCTGGCGACTCCGATTGCGCGGCTTCAGGAAATAGGGAGAGAATTGGAAATTGATGCCACTCTCCTCTCTGTGGATGCACTTATGGTGGACCCACCTGCTTCTGCCTCCGTCGATCCTGATGTTTAACCTGCTCCTAGACTTTTGGGTGTGGCAGGCCCCTAAGTTTGCCGCTCTTATGTTTCATGTATGCCAATTATGTCATAAGCTCTCTTATGTCTGTGTGGTGGGTCAGACTTTGTTCTGTTATTTTGGACATGTGACATTGTGTGTCATATGGGTTATGCTGCCTAGTATATGTCTTAATGAGTAATTCATGTAGAAACTGGAATGTGTTGTGCTGGAATGTTAGAGGTTTGAACTCTGAAGCTAGGCAGCGAGCTGTCAGACAAAAAATTGAGGAATGCCAATGCTCTATAGTCTGCTTGCAGGAAACTAAATGCTCATCTTTCGATTCCAGATCAATCAAAAGTTTCTGCCCTAAGAGATTTGACTCTTTTGCTTGCTCCCCTTCAATAGGGGCTTCTGGTGGTATTCTTGTGGTTTGGAATTCAAATGTTTTTATTGGAAATCTAATTGAAGTTCAGCAATTTGATGTTGTGATTAAGTTTACCTCCAGGCAGAATAATGAAAGTTGGACCTTGGTTGTTGTATATGGTCCCTGTCAGGGGGAAGCAAGGGACAATTTTATAAACTGGCTATATAATCTCTGTATCCCTATTGATGAGCACTGGTTATTGCTTGGTGACTTCAATTTCCTTAGGTCTGTGGACTATAGAAACTTACCTGGTGGGGACATAAATGATATGTTCATCTTCAATGAGGTTATTGGACATTTGGGACTTCTTGAATTGCCAATTAAAGGTAGATCATACACTTGGTCTAATATGCAGGACATCCCTCTTCTGGAGCAGTTAGACTGGTTCTTCACCTCAGTAGATTGGATCACTGACTATCCGATGACTGAAGTATTGCATCTGGCCAGGACTGCCTGTGACCATATCCCTTGTTTAGTTTCAATCAAGACGACCATTCCTAAATCAAATCTCTTTAGATTTGAAAACTATTGGTTGGAACTAGAGGGCTTTATGGAGTGTGTGGAATCATCTTGGCTAACCTCATCTAGGAAGACTCACATTACTGTTGGGGAACGTTGCAAAAAACAAAAATTTTCCTACTCGTTTCACCAAGATCATCTAGGAGTTCATCTAGCAACGAGTGATTAGATGCATCTACATACCTTTGTAGATCGCGAGCGGAAGCGTTCAAAAGAACGGTGATGATGTAGTCGTACCCGACGTGATCCAAATCACCGATGACCAGCGCCGAACGGACGGCACCTCCGCGTTCAACACACGTACGGAACAGCCACGTCTCCTCCTTCTTGATCCAGCAAGGGAGGGAGGAGAGGTTGAGGGAGATGGCACCAGCAGCAGCACGACGGCGTGGTGTTGATGGAGCTGCAGTACTCCGGCAGAGCTTCGCTAAGCACTATGGAGGTGGAGGAGGTGTTGGAGAGGGAGAAGGAGGCAACCAAAGGCCAAGGCGTTCAGGTATGAAGTCCCTCCTCTCCCCCACTATATATAGGAGGGCCAAGGGGGGGTGGCCGGCCCTAGGAGATCCAATCTCCTAGGGGGTGCAGCGGCCAAGGGGGGGTTTCCCTCCCCCCCCAAGGCACCTAGGAGGTGCCTTCCCCTCCTAGGACTCTTTCCCCCTTAAACCCTAGGCGCATGGGCCTATGTGGGTCTGGTGCCCTTGGCCCATTAGGCCAAGGCGCACCCCCTACAGCCCATGTGCCCCCCCCGGGACAGGTGGACCCACCCGGTGGACCCCCGGGACCCTTCCGGTGGTCCCGGTACAATACCGATAACCCCGAAACTTGTCCCGATGCCCGAAACAGGACTTCCCATATATAAATCTTTACCTCCGGACCATTCCAGAACTCCTCGTGACGTCCGGGATCTCATCCAGGACTCCGAACAACATTCGGGTTACTGCATATACATATCCCTACAACCCTAGCGTAACTGAACCTTAAGTGTGTAGACCCTACGGGTTCGGGAGACAAGCAGACATGACCGAGACGACTCTCCGGTCAATAACCAACAGCGGGATCTGGATACCCATGTTGGCTCCCACATGCTCCACGATGATCTCATCGGATGAACCACGATGTCGAGGATTCTATCAACCCCGTACGCTATTCCCTTTGTCTATCGATATGTTACTTGCCCGAGATTCGATCGTCGGTATCCCAATACCTCGTTCAATCTCGTTACCGGCAAGTCACTTTACTCGTACCGTAATGCATGATCCCGTGACCAGACACTTGGTCACTCTGAGCTCATTATGATGATGCATTACCGAGTGGGCCCAGTGATACCTCTCCGTCATACGGAGTGACAAATCCCAGTCTTGATCCATGTCACCCAACAGACATTTTCGGAGATACCCGTAGTCTACCTTTATAGTCACCCAGTTACGTTGTGATGTTTGGCATACCCAAAGCACTCCTACGGTATCCGGGAGTTACACGATCTCATGGTCTAAGGAAAAGATACTTTGACATTGCAAAACTCTAGCAAACGAACTATACGATCTTGTGCTATGTTTAGGATTGGGTCTTGTCCATCACATCATTCTCCCAATGATGTGATCTCGTTATCAATGACATCCAGTGTCCATAGTCAGGAAACCATGACTATCTGTTGATCAACGAGCTAGTCAACTAGAGGCTCACTAGGGACATGTTGGTGTCTGTTATTCACACATGTATTACGATTTCCGGATAACACAATTATAGCATGAATAAAGACAATTATCATGAACAAGGAAATATAATAATAATGCTTTTATTATTGCCTCTAGGGCATATTTCCAACAGTCTCCCACTTGCACTAGAGTCAATAATCTAGTTACATTGTGATGAACCGAACACCCATGGAATTCTGGTGTTGATCATGTTTTGCTCTAGGGAGAGGTTTAGTCAACGGATCTGCTACATTCAGGTCCGTATGTACTTTACAAATCTCTATGTCTCCATCTTGAACATTTTCACGAATGGAGTTGAAGCGACGCTTGATGTGCCTTGTCTTCTTGTGAAACCTGGGCTCCTTGGCAAGTGCAATAGCTCCAGTGTTGTCACAGAAGAGCTTGATCGGCCCCGACGCATTGGGTATGACTCCTAGGTCGGTGATGAACTCCTTCACCCATATTGCTTCATGTGCTGCCTCCGAGGCTGCCATGTACTCCGCTTCACATGTAGATCCCGCCACGACGCTTTGCTTGCAACTGCACCAGCTTACTGCCCCACCATTCAAAATATACACGTATCCGGTTTGTGACTTAGAGTCATCCAGATCTATGTCGAAGCTAGCGTCGACGTAACCCTTTACGACGAGCTCTTCGTCACCTCCATAAACGAGAAACATTTCCTTAGTCCTTTTCAGGTACTTCAGGATATTCTTGACCGCTGTCCAGTGTTCCTTGCCGGGATTACTTTGGTACCTTCCTACCAAACTTACGGCAAGGTTTACATCAGGTCTGGTACACAACATGGCATACATAATAGAACCTATGGCTGAGGCATAGGGGATGACGCTCATCTCTTCTATATCTTCTGCCGTGGTCGGACATTGAGCTGAGCTCAATTTCATACCTTGCAACACAGGCAAGAACCCCTTCTTGGATTGATCCATATTGAACTTCTTCAATATCTTATCAAGGTATGTGCTTTGTGAAAGACCTATGAGGCTTCTCGATCTATCTCTATAGATTTTGATGCCTAATATATAAGCAGCTTCTCCAAGGTCCTTCATTGAAAAACTTTTATTCAAGTAGGCCTTGATGCTGTCCAAGAGTTCTATATCATTTCCCATCAACAGTATGTCATCTACATATAATATGAGAAATGCTACAGAGCTCCCACTCACTTTCTTGTAAACGCAGGCTTCTCCATAAGTCTGTGTAAACCCAAACGCTTTGATCATCTCATCAAAGCGAATGTTCCAACTCCGAGATGCTTGCACCAGCCCATAAATCGAGCGTTGGAGCTTGCATACTTTGTCAGCATTCTTAGGATCGACAAAACCTTCCGGCTGCATCATATACAATTCTTCCTTAAGGAAACCATTAAGGAATGCCGTTTTGACGTCCATTTTCCATATTTCGTAATCATAGAATGCGGCAATTGCTAACATGATTCGGACGGACTTCAGCTTCGCTACCGGTGAGAAAGTCTCATCGTAGTCAACCCCTTGAACTTGTCGATAACCCTTAGCGACAAGCCGAGCTTTATAGATGGTCACATTACCATCCGCGTCTGTCTTCCTCTTAAAGATCCATTTATTTTCTATGGCTCGCCGCTCAACGGGCAAGTCAGTCAAAGTCCATACTTTGTTTTCATACATGGATCCTATCTCGGATTTCATGGCTTCCAGCCACTTGTCGGAATCCGGGCCCGCCATCGCTTCTTCATAGTTCGAAGGTTCACCATTGTCTAACAGCATGATTTCCAAGACAGGGTTGCCGTACCACTCTGGTGCGGAACGTGTCCTTGTGGACCTTCGAATTTCAGTAGGGGCTTGATCAGAAGTATCTTGATCATTTTCATTAACTTCCTCTCTAGTCGGTGCAGGCACCTCAGGAACATTTTCTTGAGTTGCGCCATTTTCCGGTTCAAGAGGTAATACTTCATCAAGCTCTACTTTCCTCCCACTTACTTCTTTCGAGAGAAACTCTTTCTCCAGAAAGGACCCATTCTTGGCAACAAAGATCTTGCCTTCGGATCTGAGGTAGAAGGTGTACCCAATAGTTTCTTTTGGGTATCCTATGAAGACGCATTTTTCCGACTTGGGTTCGAGCTTTTCAGGTTGAAGTTTCTTGACATAAGCATCGCATCCCCAAACTTTTAGAAACGACAACTTAGGTTTCTTCCCAAACCATAATTCATACGGTGTCGTCTCAACGGATTTCGATGGAGCCCTATTTAAAGTGAACGCGGCAGTCTCTAAAGCATAGCCCCAAAAGGAAAGCGGTAAATCGGTAAGAGACATCATAGATCGCACCATATCTAACAGAGTGCGATTACGACGTTCGGACACACCATTACGCTGAGGTGTTCCAGGCGGCGTGAGTTGTGAAACTATTCCACATTTTCTTAAGTGTTCCCCAAACTCGTGACTCAAGTATTCTCCTCCACGATCTGATCGTAGAAACTTGATTTTCCTGTCACGTTGATTTTCAACCTCACTCTGAAATTCCTTGAACTTTTCAAAGGTTTCAGACTTGTGTTTCATTAAGTAGATATACCCATACCTACTTAAATCATCAGTGAGGGTGAGAACATAACGATAGCCACCGCGAGCCTCAACACTCATCGGACCGCACACATCAGTATGTATGATTTCCAATAAGTCGGTTGCTCGCTCCATTGTTCCTGAGAACGGAGTCTTGGTCATTTTACCCATAAGGCATGGTTCGCACGTGTCAAATGATTCATAATCAAGAGACTCTAAAAGTCCATCAGCATGGAGCTTCTTCATGCGTTTGACACCTATGTGACCAAGGCGGCAGTGCCACAAGTATGTGGGACTATCATTATTAACCTTATTTCTTTTGGTACTCACATTATGAACATGTGTAGCATCACGTTCGAGATTCATAAAGAATAAACCATTCACCATAGGAGCATGACCATAAAACATATCTCTCATAAAAATGGAACAACCATTATTCTCAGATTTAAAAGAGTAGCCATCTCGAATTAAACGAGATCCCGATACAATGTTCATGCTCAAAGCTGGCACTAAATAACAATTATTAAGGTTTAAAACTAATCCCGAAGGGAGATGCAGAGGTAGCGTGCCGACGGCGATCACATTGACCTTGGAACCATTCCCGACGCGCATCGTCACCTCGTCCTTTGCCAGTTTCCGCTTATTCCGCAGCCCCTGCTTTGAGTTACAAATGTGAGCAACTGCACTGGTATCAAATACCCAGGAGCCACTACGGGCAATAGTAAGGTACACATCAATTACATGTATATCACATATACCTTTTGTTTTGCCGGCCTTCTTATCCGCTAAGTACTTAGGGCAGTTCCGCTTCCAGTGACCGCTTCCCTTGCAATAAAAGCACTCAGTCTCGGGCTTGGGTCCATTCTTTGGCTTCTTCCCGGCAGCTTGCTTGCCGGGCGCGGAAACCTCCTTGCCGTCCTTCTTGAAGTTCTTTTTACCCTTGCCTTTCTTGAACTTAGTGGTTTTATTGACCATCAACACTTGATGTTCCTTCCTGACTTCTACCTCTGCTGATTTCAGCATAGCAAATACTTCAGGAATGGTCTTTTCCATCCCCTGCATATTGAAGTTCATCACAAAGCTCTTGTAGCTTGGTGGAAGCGACTGGAGGATTCTGTCAATGACCGCATCATCCGGGAGATTAACTCCCAGCTGAGTCAAGCGGTTATGCAACCCAGACATAGTGAGTATGTGCTCACTGACAGAACTGTTTTCCTCCATCTTACAGCTGAAGAATTTGTCGGAGACTTCATATCTCTCGACCCGGGCATGAGCTTGGAAAACCATTTTCAGCTCTTCGAACATCTCATATGCTCCATGTCTCTCAAAACGCTTTTGGAGCCCCGGCTCTAAGCTGTAAAGCATGCCACACTGAACGAGGGAGTAGTCATCGAAACGTGCCTGCCAAGCGTTCATAACATCTTGTTCTGCAGGGAGAACGGGTGCGTCACCAAGCGGTGCTTGCAGGACATAATCTTTCTTGGCAGCTATGAGGATGATCCTCAGGTTCCGGACCCAGTCCGTATAGTTGCTGCCATCGTCTTTCAGCTTAGTTTTCTCTAGGAACGCGTTGAAGTTGAGGACTACGTTGGCCATTTGATCTACAAGACATATTGCAAAGATTTTAGACTAAGTTCATGATAATTAAGTTCAACTAATCAAATTATTAGTGAACTCCCACTTAGATTAGACATCCCTCTAGTCATCTAAGTATTACATGATCCGAGTTAAACTAGACCTTGTCCGATCATCACGTGAGACGGACTAGTCAACATCGGTGAACATCTTCATGTTGATCGTATCTTCTATACGACTCATGCTCGACCTTTCGGTCTTCTGTGTTCCGAGGCCATGTCTGTACATGCTAGGCTCGTCAAGTCAACCTAAGTGTTTGCATGTGTAAATCTGTCTTACACCCGTTGTATGTGAACGTCTGAATAAAACACCCGATCATCACGTGGTGTTTTGAAACAGCGAACTGTCGCAATGGTGCACAGTTAGGGGGAACACTTCTTGAATTTTATTGTGAGGGATCATCTTATTTACTACCGTCGTTCTAAGTAAACAAGATGCAAAACATGATAAACATCACATGCAATCAAATAATAAACGTGACATGATATGGCCATTTTCACATAGCTCCTTTGATCTCCATCTTGGGGCTCCGTGATCATCTTGTCACCGGCTTGACACCATGATCTCCATCATCATGATCTCCATCATCGTGTCTCCATGAAGTTGCTCGCCAACTATTACTTCTACTACTATGGCTAATGCGTTTAGCAATAAAGTAAAGTAATTTACATGGCGTTTCTCGATGACACGCAGGTCATTAAAAGAATAAAGACAACTCCTATGGCTCCTGCCGGTTGTCATACTCATCGACATGCAAGTCGTGAATCCTATTACAATAGCATGAACATCTCATACATCACATATAGATCATTCATCATTCATCACAACTTTGGCCATATCATACCACAAACCACTTGCTGCAAAAACAAGTTAGACGTCCTCTAATTGTTGTTGCAAGTTTTACGTGGCTGAATTAGGGTTCTAGCAAGAACGTTTTCTTACCTACGTTAAAGCCACAACGTGATTTGTCAACTTCTATTTACCCTTCATAAGGACCCTGTTCATCGATTCCGCTCCAACTAAAGTAGGAGAGACAGACACCCGCCAGCCACCTTATGCAACTAGTGCATGTTAGTCGGTGGAACCGGTCTCACGTAAGCGTACGTGTAAGGTTGGTCCGGGCCGCTTCATCCCACAATACCGCTGAAGCAAGAAAGGACTAGTAACGGCAAGAAAGTTGACAAATCTACGCCCACAACAAATTGTGTTCTACTCGCGCAAGAAGAACTACGCATAGACCTAGCTCATGATGCCACTGTTGGGGAACGTTGCAGAAAACAAAAATTTTCCTACTCGTTTCACCAAGATCATCTAGGAGTTCATCTAGCAACGAGTGATTAGATGCATCTACATACCTTTGTAGATCGCGAGAGAAAGCGTTCAAAAGAACGGTGATGATGTAGTCGTACCCGACGTGATCCAAATCACCGATGACCAGCGCCGAACGGACGGCACCTCCGCGTTCAACACACGTACGGAACAGCCACGTCTCCTCCTTCTTGATCCAGCAAGGGAGGGAGGAGAGGTTGAGGGAGATGGCACCAGCAGCAGCACGACGGCGTGGTGTTGATGGAGCTGCAGTACTCCGGCAGAGCTTCGCTAAGCACTATGGAGGTGGAGGAGGTGTTGGAGAGGGAGAAGGAGGCAACCAAAGGCCAAGGCATTCAGGTATGAAGTCCCTCCTCTCCCCCACTATATATAGGAGGGCCAAGGGGGGGTGGCCGGCCCTAGGAGATCCAATCTCCTAGGGGGTGCGGCGGCCAAGGGGGGTTTCCCTCCCCCCCAAGGCACCTAGGAGGTGCCTTCCCCTCCTAGGACTCTTTCCCCCTTAAACCCTAGGCGCATGGGCCTATGTGGGGCTGGTGCCCTTGGACCATTAGGCCAAGGCGCACCCCCTACAGCCCATGTGGCCCCCCCGGGACAGGTGGACCCACCCGGTGGACCCCCGGGACCCTTCCGGTGGTCCCGGTACAATACCGATAACCCCGAAACTTGTCCCGATGCCCGAAACAGGACTTCCCATATATAAATCTTTACCTCCGGACCATTCCGGAACTCCTCGTGACGTCCGGGATCTCATCCGGGACTCTGAACAACATTCGGGTTACTGCATATACATATCCCTACAACCCTAGCGTAACTGAACCTTAAGTGTGTAGACCCTACGGGTTCGGGAGACAAGCAGACATGACCGAGACGACTCTCCGGTCAATAACCAACAGCGGGATCTGGATACCCATGTTGGCTCCCACATGCTCCACGATGATCTCATCGGATGAACCACGATGTCGAGGATTCTATCAACCCCGTAGCTATTCCCTTTGTCTATCGATATGTTACTTGCCCGAGATTCGATCGTCGGTATCCCAATACCTCGTTCAATCTCGTTACCGGCAAGTCACTTTACTCGTACCGTAATGCATGATCCCGTGACCAGACACTTGGTCACTCTGAGCTCATTATGATGATGCATTACGGAGTGGGCCCAGTGATACCTCTCCGTCATACGGAGTGACAAATCCCAGTCTTGATCCATGTCACCCAACAGACACTTTCGGAGATACCCGTAGTCTACCTTTATAGTCACCCAGTTACGTTGTGACGTTTGGCATACCCAAAGCACTCCTACGGTATCCGGGAGTTACACGATCTCATGGTCTAAGGAAAAGATACTTGACATTGCAAAACTCTAGCAAACGAACTATACGATCTTGTGCTATGTTTAGGATTGGGTCTTGTCCATCACATCATTCTCCCAATGATGTGATCTCGTTATCAATGACATCCAGTGTCCATAGTCAGGAAACCATGACTATCTGTTGATCAACGAGCTAGTCAACTAGAGGCTCACTAGGGACATGTTGATGTCTGTTATTCACACATGTATTACGATTTCCGGATAACACAATTATAGCATGAATAAAGACAATTATCATGAACAAGGAAATATAATAATAATGCTTTTATTATTGCCTCTAGGGCATATTTCCAACAATTACTGCTAAGATTGCTGACAAGTTTAAACATCTAAGAATGTGCCTTAAGAGATGGCAAATGAATGTTTCCAAGTTAAAATTGTTGATTAGCAAGTGTAATCATGTAGTCTTCCTTTTAGATGAGTTGGAGGAATGGAGGCCCTTGTTTAGACAGGAGTTCAATTTCAGGAAAATTGTGAAGGCTCATTTGGAAAAGCTTTTGCACCTGCACTGCATGTACTGGAAAAAGAGATGCACTATCAGGTATATTAAGGTTGGGGGTGAAAACACCAAGTTTTTTCATGCCATGGCCACTGAGAGGCACAGGAGAAATTCAATTGCTAGTCTTAAATTACCTAATGGTTCTGTGGTCTCTGACCATGATCAAATGGCTGGAATTATTTGGAGCTGCTTCAAGAACAGAATGGGCACTTCTAGAGGGATTGCAATGGGTTTTGATTTAGCATCTTTAATAATTCCAGTGGATGGCTTGGATTTGCTTACTAAGCCTTTTGAGAAAGAGGAAATGGATGATGTGGTCAAGCACATGCCTGTGGATAAAGCACCTGGACCTGATGGTTTTAATGGTCTATTTTTCAAGAGGTGCTGGCACATCATATCAGCTGATTTCTATGAACTGGCTCATGCTTTTCATGAGGGGACTGCAGTACTGGACAACATTAATAGCTCTTTCATTACTTTGATACCCAAGAAACTATCACCGGAGGAAGTGGGGGATTATAGGCCTATTTCTCTAACAAGCATGGGTCTGAAGTTTCTTTCTAAGATGGCTGCCAACAGGTTTCAGAGGATAATTATGAAATGCATTCATAAGAATCAGTATGGTTTCATTAAGAGCAGAACAATTCAGGATTGCATTGGTTGGACCTTTGAGGATCTGCATCAATGCCATCAGTCAAAGAGGCCAATTGTGATCCTCAAATTGGACTTTGAGAAGGCTTTTGACTCTATTGAGCATGAAGCCATCTTCCAAATTCTAAGGCACAAAGGTTTTAATGAAAAGTGGATACTATGGATGAAGCAGTTACTTGCCACTGGTACTTCTTCTGTCCTTTTGAATGGTGTGCCTGGGAGGAAGTTTGTCTGTAAAAAAGGAGTTAGACAGGGGGACCCTGTTTCTCCTCTTCTCTTTGTAATAGCTGCTGATCTTCTGCAAACAGTGATCAATGATATGTTCAGCAAGGGGATCCTAAAATTACCTATTCCCTGCCATGATCAAGACTACCCTATCATTCAATATGCCGATGATACTCTGATCATCCTCCCTGCTGACAGGCAACAACTCCTAGCACTGAAGGATATGCTGTTGGTGTTCTCTCAGTCCACAGACCTTGATGTCAACTACCATAAATCTTTTATCATTCCTATAAATGTTGAAAATGAAGTCATGACTGAGCTTGCTTCTGCTTTTGGATGCCAAATTGGAAAGATGCCTTTTACTTACCTTGGTCTGCCTGTGGGTACTACAAGGCCAAAGATGGTGGACTTTATGCCTCTTGTGGATTGTATGGAGAGGAGAATGACTGCCAGCTCCTCCTTCCTTAATCAAGGTGAGAGGCTGCAGTTCTTAAATTCTGCCTTGTCTTCCATGCCAATCTTCTTTATGGGCAGCCTGGTTGTTCCTGCGGGAATCCTAAGGCAGTTGGAAAGAATTCAAAGGCAATGTCTGTGGAGAAAAAATAGGGAGGAGCCTGCTCCATCTCTTGCTGCTTGGGATTTGATTTGCAGAGCAAAAAACAAGGGTGGTCTTGGTATTTTGAACCTGGGTGTTCAAAACGTGGCTTTGCTTCTCAAGCATGCTAGTAACTTTCTCAACAGGAAAGACCTACCTTGGGTGTCCTTAATGTGGGACTCATATTATCATGATGGCACGCCCCAGGGAACAACTTCTTGTGGCTCTTTTTGGTGGAAGGATATTTGTAAGATCTTGCAGAATTTTAGGGACTGCTCCTGGGTGCAGGTCAATGCTGGGGACACTGCTCTCTTTTGGTCTGATAACTGGAATCTTGGCAATGAAGTTTCTAGCTTGCAGTCTAGATTCCCAAGATTATTCTCTTTTGCCAAGGATCCATGGATTTCTGTTAAGGCCGTCTTCGATTCAATTGACTTGTACCAACACTTTCACTTACCTTTGTCTGCTCAAGCTTTTGATGAGCTAAACTTGATAAGAAGTATGTTGGTCTCCCATACAAGAGATGACGCTTGTAAGGATTTATGGTTCTGGCAGGGCTCTTCAAAGGTTTACAAACCTAAGCTGTTCTATGGTCATGTTTTTCAGAATGAAACGTTTAACCACTTGCTGTGCTGGATCTGGAAATCCTCTTGCACTATCAAGATCAAGGTTTTTGCATGGATGCTCATCATGGATAGACTCAACACTAAGGATATGGTTGATAGAGGGCACTGGCACATGGATGATGGTGTTACTTGCAGGCTATGCCCCCTTCAAGCGAGAGAAACCAGAGACCATCTCTTCTTCAACTGCAATTTCAGTGTCAGAGTTTGGAATTATTTGCAGATCGATTGGTCGGCTGGAACTTCAATGTCTGACCTAGTCATCCAGGCAAGGAGAAGTTTTGATAAGCCCTTTTTCAATGAAGTAGTATTTATTGCCTGCTGGAATATCTGGATAATCAGAAATTCCACAGTGTTCAGAGGTGAGAGGGCAAGTTTCAACAAATGGAGAGGAGCTTTCAAGCATGACATTACTCTGATGCAGCATCGAATCAAGTCTGGATACAAGGATGAGTTACTCAAGTGGATCTCTTTCTTGCCACCTTAAGTTTTCGCCTTTTATTTTATTTTATTTTATTTTATTTTGTTTTTCTCCTCTCCTTTCGGTTACCTCTTGTAATCATGTTGTTGTAACTGTTGTCTGGCTTTAATAAAGTTTTGATATGCTGTGGGGGTTTTCCCCACAGTTCACAGTCAAAAAAAAAATCTGAATATTCATACCACAATTAAGAAGATTTGCGTTGAAATTATGCCAAGTAGGACTCCGCATCAAAAATTCTCTTTTTATCATTTACCTACTCGAGGACGAGTAGGAATTAAGCTTGGGGATGCCTAATACATCTCCAACGTATCTATAATTTTTGATTGCTCCATACTATATTATCTACTATTTTGGACTATGTTGGGCTTTATTTTCCACTTTTATATTATTTTTGGGACTAACCTATTAACCGGAGGCCCAGCCCAGAATTGCTATTTTTTTGCCTATTTCAGTGTTTCGGAGAAACAGAATATCAAATGGAGTCCAAACGGAATAAAATCTTCGAGAACGTGATTTTCTCACCGAACATGATCCAGGAGACTTGGACCCTACTGCAAGGGATCAAAGAGGAGGTCACGAGGGTGGGGGCGCCCCCTAGGGCGCGCCCCCTGCCTCGTGGGCCCCTCGGTGCTCCACCGACGTACTCCTTGCTCCTATATATACCTACGTACCCCCACACGATCAGACGAGGAGCCAAAAACCTAATTCCACAGCCGCAACTTTCTGTATCCATGAGATCCCATCTTGGGGCATGTTCCGGAGCTCCGCCGGAAGAGGGCCGTCATCACGGAGGGCTTCTACATCATCCTAGCCCCTCCAATGAAGTGTGAGTAGTTTACCTCAGACCTTCGGGTCCATAGTTAGTAGCTAGATGGCTTGTTCTCTCTCTTTGAATCTCAATACAAAGTTCTCCCGCTCTCTTGTGGAGATCTATTCGATGTAACCTTCTTTTTGCGGTGTGTTTGTTGAGATTGATGAATTCTGGGTTTATGATCAAGTCTATCTCAAATAATATTTGAATCTTCTCTGAATTCTTTTATGTATGATTGGTTATCTTTGCAAGTCTCTTCAAATTATCCGTTTGGTTTGGCCAACTAGATTGGTAGTTCTTGCCATGGGAGAAGTGCTTAGCTTTGGGTTTGATCTTGCGGTGTCCTTTCCCAGTGACAGAAGGGGCATCAAGGCACGTATTGCATCGTTGCCATCGAGGAAAACAAGATGGGGTTTATTTCATATTGCATGAATTTATCTCTCTACATCATGTCATCTTGCTTAAAGCGTTACTCTGTTTTTAACTTAATACTCTAGATGCATGCTGGATAGTGGTCGATGAGTGGAGTAATAGTAGTAGATGCAGAATCGTTTCGGTCTACTTGTCACGGACGTGATGCCTATATACATGATCATGCCTATATATTCTCGTAACTATGCTCAATTCTGTCAATTGCTCAACAATAATTTGTTCACCCACCGTAGAATACTTATGCTCTTGAGAGAGGCCACTAGTGAAACCTATGGCCCCCGGGTCTATTCTAATCATATCAATCTCCATCACTTTAATCTTGCTTTTGCTTTTTTACTTTGCTTTTACTTTTTACTTTGCATCTTTATACCAAAAATACCAAAAATGTTATATCTATCAGATCTCACTCTCGTAAGTGACCGTGAAGGGATTGACAACCCCTAATCGCGTTGGTTGCGAGTATCTATCGTTTTGTGCATGTACGAGGGACTTGAGCGTGGCCTCCTACTGGATTGATACCTTGGTTCTCAAAAACTGAGGGAAATACTTACACTACTCTGCTGCATCATCCCATCCTCTTCGGGCAAAACCAACGCAAGCTCAAGACGTAGCACCGCCTCCGGGTACCAAGACGTTGGCTAAGGGTAACAGTGCGGAGACGAAACACCCCTCGTGATATTCACTTGGGGGCTGAAGCCGACGACTGGTAGCTTTTAGAATAAACATACAACTGCATAGGAGTCAAAATTAAATCATGGCAATATAAAACAAGTCAGGCAGATGCATTATAAAGTACAAGGTCCACTTGGTACAAACTTAACACAATCACTCAAATATTACATCTTTCGAACACTGGCCCTCTATTGCCCGTGCGCCACTCATCACGTGTGCAAAGTACTTCTCAGGGCGGCGACGCTCCTTTCCCTTGGGTAGAGGACCAATGGCCATCTCCATTGGATTAATCTTTGGCCAATGCACCATGGTCTTCGCAAATGCAAGCCTCGCCCCCTCAAGGCATGCTGACCGCTTTACAGTGTCAATAAAGAGCGGCGCCTCCCGCAGCTTCTGCACAAGGCCGAAGTAGGTGTCCGGAATGGGCTCGGCCGGCCACATGCTAACACAGAGGTCCTTCACGGCCAGCGTCGGCATCTGACGCATCTCCATTAGCTGCTTCATTTGATCGCTTAGAAGGGGGCTCGGAGTCCAGAAACTATGACCAGAAGAGCCATTGGGTGGAGTCCTCTTCAAGAGTGGCATAGTTCTTCACCGCGGCCGCGAAATTCTTCCGAAGCTCGGCGAAGACGCCTGCGGAGCACCTGACCCACGTCAGCAGGGCGAACCTGTTTCCTTCAAACACACTCTGCAGTAAGTATTTCTTACCATTTGCAATTTGCCCGACTTGGCGGAGCTCCTCTCGGACACCTCGCGATTCGGTCCTTGCCTCCTGGAGCTCCTTTTGTGCCTTGGACAGCCGGGAGGATTGCTCCTCCTTCTCCTTCTCAAGGGCCTCCAGCTTCTTGGCGGCATCCTGGAGCTCCATGTGGACTTCGGTCACCCGAGCCTCGTGCTGCTTGGCTGCAAGTTTGGCCTTCTCAAGCTCGGCCACCGCCTTCTCAGTGGCCGTTTTCTTTGCGGCCGCCTCTGCCTCAGCTTTCTTCAAGGCGTCCCTCAAGCCCTCGACCTCGGTGGCGGCACCTGCAGGGCCATCACAATAAACAATTAGTATGCAGTCCGGATAGTTAATATCCGGCATCCAGCAAATACACATGTCCTTATAGGGCCTACCTTGCGCCTCGTCAAGCCGTTTGTTGACAAGTTCAAGTTCTTTATCGAAAAGCTTGAGCTTCCGATCCATCTCCTCTAGTGTCGCGGCATTAGCAGTCGGGGCCACGGAAGATGCCTGCATTAGCAAAAGAAATGTCAAGATTATTAATCGGTGTACCAAATTTGATCCTCTGCAGGCTTCTCCAAAGTTCCTGCAGAGTCCCGAGGGCTGCTACATACACGGCCTACCCAAACTAAAAATTACAACCACTCTATAAGAAATGAACATAACTTGATTTACCTCAAAGCCTGTAAGAAGGACTTGGGTAGCATCGTCTAGTCCGGACTGGACAGGCCGAACACCTTACATGACCACACTCATAAGAGTGCGGTGCCCATCAACGATGACGGAGTTGTTCACCAACTCCTCTAGCGCATCTGGCCAGCCAGCCACCGCCTGTGTGGAGGTGTTCGGCGCTGGAGTTGGCTCCCCGAACCCTTCGCTATCGGAAGGGGGAGCATGTGCCATTGAGAGCCTTGTGGGCTCAAGAGCAAGCGGTTGCGGGGGTACGGATGGTCCGAACTCCCTCCCCGTATTAGCCAGGAGGGAAGCATCCCCCTGGTCTTCAATGACGGAGGCGTCGGCCTCAGCCATGGTAGCATTGACCTCCTCCCTCATGTTCGGAGGAGGAGGGGTCTTCCGTCACACCACCTCCCCAACTTCTTCTGGGACTGGAGGGGGTGCCGAGAATGAGCCACTGTGTGCCAGTTCAGTGGGCATAGACGTCCCCGAAGAGGTCTCCTCGGCGGGGTGGACACGCGGAGGGCTGCACCATTAAAAAACAATCAATCTACGTTCTATCAGGGACTACTGTAAACATAAAGCAATTAAAAACATTGAGGTGCGTACCTGGCCACTAGGGGGCTTGACCCTGGGTTCCTTCTCCGGAACCTTCTTGCACACTTCAGACTCCTTGTCAGGGTCCGAACTGTCAGACAGAACCAGCTTGGGCTGGCACCGTCTCTTCCGAGCTTGAGGAGGTTGAACCTCCTCGACGTCGCTGGACGCCGCCCTCTTTTTCGAGTGCGAGGAGGCACATTCCTCCTCGTCCTCATTCCCATCCTATGCGGATGAAGCCGTAGCATCTCCGGACCGGTTTCTCGGACAAACCCTGCAGCAGAGGCCCTCATTGGCATCCGGTACTTCTTTCTTGCTCATCTTGACAGGCGCCTTATAAGGCACTATGACCAGCAGCTTTTCGAGCTGCTCTGATTGGGGCTCTTCCAGCAGTGGCGCCGGGCCGCTGATCTTCTTGGCCTTGGCAAGCCAGCCCTGCAAAATCCGCATAACAAGGTCAGGCTGAACCAAACGCGGTATGAATATCCGGACACTCCTTGCAGAAGAGTGTTGCTCACCTCCTTTGGGGGGGGGTCGCGTCATCGTGGACGATGTCCTTCCCCTCGACTGACCACTCCTTCTGGGGTTGGAATAGTTGGCCCCATATTTTGTCAGGAGTCGTGTTGTAGAGGTGTCGCACGGTGGCCGGATCCTCGGGCTCATGCTCCCACATAGGCTTGGACCTCTCCTGGCAAGGGAGAAGCCAACGGTGCAGCATGATCTGGACCATGACGACCAGCTTCGTGCCGGCCTCTATTATGTTGTCGACGCACTTCTGAAACGCCTTCATGTGAGCAACACACCCTTGTCAGGGCTCTTGGTGGTCCATGAGGCCAATCTAGTAGGGGGTCCGGACCTGAATGTGGGGGCCTCTCCATGCGGCCTCGCTCGACTCGGTGATGTAAAACCACTCCTTTTGCCACATCCGGACGATGTCAACGAAGTGGCCGTCCGACCACTGGACCCGCGTCAGTTTACGAATCATGGCCCCTCCACAGTCTGCATGCTCTCCACCAACCACCTTGGGCTTGACGTTGAACACCTTCAGCCATAAACCAAAGTGCGGCTGAACTCGAAGGAGTGCTTCACAGAAGACAATGAAGGTCGAAATGTGGAGGAGGGGATTGGGGGCTAGATTTGGGAAGATCTAGCCCGTATAAGAAGATCAACCCCCTTACGAAGGGGTGCGGAGGAAATTCGAGCCCCCTGAGAAAATGGGGGAGGAACATGCCCTTTCGCCCGACTTGGGCATGGGGATGATTTGGCCCTCTTCGAGGGCCCGATGGGCGATGTTGGCCGACAAATAGCCGGACTCCTTCAGCTTCAAGATCTCCCCCTCGGTGACGCTGGAGGCCTCCCACTTCCCATTGGCTCCGGATCCAGCAATGGTCAAAGGTGGTAAAGAGGGATTTGCTGAGGAAGCAGAGGAAACAGGCGTTGGAGCCTTGAGGATTTGCGTGAGCGGGAGGTGGAAGAAGGTGTGGGTTGCTGACTGTGATAGCTCACCCTTTATAGACTGTTGACAGGCCTGGGATTCCTTTTTCCATGTTGTTGGCTTCTCCACTTCCCGATATGCCTATGAAGTTATGTGAGGGAGGGGAATCGAAATCATTAACCATATCCACCGAAAAGCAGGACACGATCTCCACCTCGAGGGTACGTGCCAGACGTGTGTCAGCCTCAAGCCGTGCTTCAAGAAATAGTAACTGCTCGGTGTTATGGCCAGAAGCGACTCTCTGTTGGAGGAGAAAAGTTGTTAGATGAAGAGGCCATTTACACTTGAATGGTATTTGTTTATTATTGCCCTCGGTGTTAAGTGAAACTGTCGTTTCAAATCTCGGACATCACTTGGTTATGAACATGGGTAAAACATACCTCGCAAGCCGAATACTGGTCGGGTGAGCGGATGCTGGATACAAGCCTTTGCGTTGGAGACAAGTTCGGGGGCTACTGAGGGAGTCATGGACTAAGGGGTCCTCGGGGTGACGGCCCATTGCACATGGGCTGGACTGGTGGAGCCATATAGTGACAGGAGATCTATGAAGTTGTGGTGTGCCCTCCAAGTCAAGAAGGCGCAGGATCTCTTTAAACCCTCATTGTAATCTATCTTCGGTAACCCTAACCTTACCGGTGTCTATAAAAACTGAGGGTTTTTAGTCTTAGGGCTAGAGCTACATTCAACACCTAATATCCTTAGGGTTTAGCTCATGCTGATCTCAAGATAGGTCTACTTTGTAAACTACACCATACATCCAATATAATCAAGCAGGACATAGGGTATTACCTCTTGAGAGGGCCCTAACCTGAGTAAACACTATGTTTGTCGTCCCTTGTTCCCCATCGATCCCAGATCCACAGCTCGGGACCCCCTACCCCGAGGTCAGCTGGTTTTGACACCGACACCTAGTCTTCTTAGTGGGCGGGGCAGTGGTTACCTTCTTCCTCCATAAAGGAGAGTCGACCTATATACATATATATATATATGAATATAAGTAATAGTTAAAGGGTATTAAGCGCAAGAGATAGATAAACAAGATAAAGTTTTCAACACTTACAGGAGGAGCTGGGTTAAGAGCGCAGAAAGAGTTCAGTCCTGCTTTGCCACAATTTTCCGGAGATTCCCCAAGCAGTGACTTGACTGTGTCATTGATCTCTTTATCGGTCAAGCGTGTTTGTTTGAAGCTTTGCGAGTCCTTTGTATCACAGGCGAATTGGCACATCAAACCGTTGCGCTGGCTCAGTGTTAAAACCCTCCATGCGACCCAACATCAGACCAGATCAATTCCAGTTAAGCCGTTGGCGATCAAAGCCCTTATCTTTGAAAAGGTAGAGGCATACTGGTCGCGCTCTGTGACAGTCACCTGACCTGGAAGCAGGCCGTTGGTGGTGAGCCAGTAGGGGCGGTAACCCGATAGGGGGTTTTCTCCAGCTGGGGAGGTGTCTCTGCAATAGAACCAGGTATAGTTCCAGTCCTTGGGATGCCTGTGAAGTGCGGCTGAGGGAAAGATTACATCTCTTCGCCTTTGAATGGAAATGCCTCCAAGCTCTAGACTGGCCCATCTGACATCTCAGTCTAGCAGTTGATATAAAAGCAATCTCGGAAGAGGTCAACAGTGGGCTCTTCTTGAAGATACACTTTGCAGAACACTTGGAAGTGGTACAGATTTGAGACGGAGTTGGGACCAATGTCTTGGGGGTGAAGGTTGTAAAAATGCAGAGCGTATCAGAAGAATTTTGACCCAAGCGGTGAAAAGCCACAGAGAAGGTGATCCAAAAAGATGACAACTTCACCCTCTCTGGGTTGAGGAGTAGTTTCAGGACCCGGAACTCGCCAGTAGATAACCTCTTTGGCTGGCAAGACCTCCATGTCCACATACTCATTCAGCGAGAGCCCTGAGACTCTGGAAGCAACCCAATCGCAAGAAGTGGGAGTCTTAGTCACGATTGACCGGGTTAAAAGGCTGCGACCAAGGAGTAAGAGTACGTCGGGTTAAGATTGTACTAGTAAGCCGCCCAAGTGGTTATACGATGCTTTAGCAATAATGAGCTAAAAGACCATGTGTACTGTAAAACTGTTAAGAAATTATGAGCCGCCCTAGCCATGGATTGCGGTGACTATCAAAAGCTATAAGAATATGGCGGGTTAAGTTCTGAAACTATGAGACGGTGGCATGTTGGCGGGTTAAGTGAAAGAAACAGTTTCCGGACTTATTAGCGAGTTACAAATTCAATGTGAAGCCATTCAAAAGGTGAAGGGCAGGTCAACTATCTATGAATCTGAAGCTGCAAAGTTTTGCTAAGTGTGGGACAAACAGTTTTCACAAATCACAACTATATTTATGGATCTACAAATGAAGCAAAAAGGAAATAAATCGCTAGACCTAAAAGGGACAGTTGTGGAAGAACTAGTAAGTTGAGTATTGATTCTGAAGAGGAAGCAATCTACCTAAGATGCAAGGCGAAAGTTAAACTCCTACCGCACTATTTCTACTCCATTTTGGATTGGAATACCAGTTCTAGATGGAAGAGCGGGAAGAACCTAGATGAGCACCGAAGAACGCCATGAACCCGAATGGCCTAATGTGGATCTAAGATGGGAGAAGAACAATACCTGATGGCATTTGTGGAGAGTAGATGAGCTCCGTGGATCTCTGGTCCTAATAGTTCGATGCGGCGGCCTTGACAGGGTTGCTGGTGAACTTCGGCTGGGGTGGCAGAGCTCTAGTTGCGAGGAACGGCGTGAGGAAGAAGAAGAAGAAGAGGAGGAGACAGGAGTAAAAAAGTGAAAGGCAGCCCCCTGTCCCTATTTATAAGGGAAAAGATGGAACAGTGAAACGGCATGCGCGAAGATCGAGGAGACACAATAATTACTATAGCGTGAGGGGCGCCTCGATTTTTAGAATGGCTAGTTACTGCAAAGATCCGTTGTGACGTCATGAGGTTTTTCCTGAATTTATGAAGATGACGTCATCCCTCTATGTGGTGAGTTATGCATATCTGTTCACGGTCAAGTTTTAAAAATATTGGAGAAGACTCACCTATCATAGGATGAAGATTGACATGACCAAGTTCAAATAAATCTGGGGCCTAATGTTGGGGATATAACCCCATGGTGTGACCCGCCCAGGAGGGGCTGGGTTACACTGTTGGTGAAGGAAATATGCCCTAGAGGCAATAATAAAGTTCTTATTTATATTTCCTTATATCATGATAAATGTTCATTATTCATGCTAGAATTGTATTAACCGGAAACTTAGTACATGTGTGAATACATAGACAAACAGAGTGTCCCTAGTATGCCTCTACTTGACTAGCTCATTAATCAAAGATGGTTAAAGTTTCCTAAGCATAGACATGTGTTGTCATTTGATGAATGGGATCACATCATTAGAGAATGATGTGATGGACAAGACCCATCCGTTACCTTAGCATTATGATCATTTAGTTTTATTGCAATTGCTTTCTTCATGACTTATGAATATTCCTCTGACTATGAGATTATGCAAATCCAGAATACCGGAGGAACACCTTGTGTGCTATCAAATGTCACAACATAACTGGGTGATTATAAAGATGCTCTACGGGTGTCTCCGAAGGTGTTTGTTGGGTTGGCATAGATCAATATTAGGATTTGTCACTCCGAGTATCGAAGAGGTATCTCTGGGCCCTCTCGGTAATGCACATCACTATAAGCCCTGCAAGCAATGTAACTAATGAGTTATTTCTGGGATTAATGCATTACGGAACGAGTAAAGAGACTTGCCGGTAACGAGATTGAACTAGGTAAGATGATACCGACGATCGAATCTCGGGCAAGTAAAATGCCGTTGACAAAGGGAATAACTTATGTTGTTATGCAGTTTAACCGATAAAGATCTTCATAGAATATGTAGGAGCCCATATGAGCTTCTAGATTCCGCTATTGGTTATTGACGGGAGATGTGTCTGGGTCCTGTCTACATAGTTCTCGAACCCATAGGGTCCGCACGCTTAACGTTCGATGATGATTTGTATTATGATTTATGTGTTTTGGTGACCGAAGTTTGTTTGGAGTCCCGGATGAGATGACAGACACGCTGAGGAGTCTCTAAATGGTCGAGAGTTAAAGATTGATATATTGGAAGGTTATATACGGACACCGGAATGGTTCCGATAAGGTTCGGGGATTTTTCGGAGTACCGGGAGGCTACCGAAACCCCCCGGGAAAGTTAATGGGCCTAATGGGCCAAAGTGGAGGAGAGGAGGCAAGCCACGGGAGGAGGCGCGCGCCCCCCTTGCCCCAATCCGATTTGGACAAGGGGAGGGGGCGCGGCCCCCTCTTTCCTTCTCCCTCTCTCTCCCTTCCCCTTCCTCCCTCTCCGTTGGAAGGAAAGAGGGGGCGAATCCTACTAGGAACAGAGTCCTAGTAGGACTGCCCCCCATGGCGCGCCCACCTTGGAACGGCCTCCTCCTCCCTCCCTCCTATATACGTGGGTAGGGGGCACCACAAAGCACAACAATTGTTCCTTAGCCGTGTGCGGTGCCCCCTCCACATTTTACCACCTTGGTCATATTGTCATAGTGCTTAGGCGAAGCCCTGCGCGGATCACATCACCAACACCATCGCCACGACATCATGCTAACAGAACTCTCCCTCGACCCTCTACTGGATCAAGAGCTCGAGGGACATCATCATGCTAAATGTGTGCTGAACACGGAGGTGCCGTACATTTGGTACTTGGGTCGGTTGGATCATGAAGACGTTCGACTACATCAACCGCGTTACTAAACACTTCCCCTTTCGGTCTATGAGGGTACATGGACACACTCTCCTGTCTTGTTGCTATGCTTCTCCTAGATAGATCTTGCATGATCATAGGAATTTTTTTAATTACTACGTTCCCCAACGGTGGCATCCGAGCCAGGTCTATGCGTAGATGATATTTTCACGAGTAGAACACAAAGAGTTGTGGGCGATAATAGTCATACTGCTTACCACCAATGTCTTACTTTGATTCAGCGGTGTTGCTGGATGAAGCAGCCCGGACCGACATGACATGACTGTGTTTATGAGACTGGTTCTAACGACATGCTTCGCACACAGGTGGCTGGCGGGTGTCTGTTTCTCCAACTATTTAATCGAGTTTGACTACGACCGGTCCTTGTTGAAGGTTAAAACGGCACACTTGACGAAAAATGGTTGTGGTTTTGATGTGTAGGTAAGAACGGTTCTTGCTAGAAGCCCATAGTAGCCATGTAAAACTTGCAACAACAAAGTAGAGGACGTCTAACTTGTTTTTGTAGGGCATGTTGTGATGTGGTATGGTCAAGACGTGATGAGATATAAATTGTTGAATGAGATGATCATTTTTTGTAGAAGTTATCGGCAACTGGCAGGAGCCTTATAGTTGTCGCTTTATTGTATGAAATGCAATCACCATGTAATTCCTTTACTTTATCACTAATCGGTAGCGATAGTCGTAGAAGCAATAGTTGGCGAGACGACAACGATGCTACGATGGAGATCAAGGTCTCAAGCCAGTGACTATGGAGATCGTGATGGTGCTTTGAAGATGGAGATCAAAGGCACAAGATGGCGATGGCCATATCATGTCACATATTTTGATTGCATGTGATGTTTATCCTTTATGCATCTTATTTTGCTTAGTAAGGCGGTAGTATTATAAGATGATCCCTCACTAAATTTCAAGGTATAAATGTTCTCCCTGAGTATGCACCGTTGCTATAGTTCGTCGTGCCGAGACACCAGATGATGATTGGGTGTGATAAGATCTACATTCACATACAACGGGTGCAAGCCAGTTTTGCACGTGCAGAATACTTGGGTTAAACTTGACGAGCCTATCATATGCAGATATGGCCTCGGAACACCGAGACCGAAAGGTCGAACATGAATCATATAGTAGATATGATTAACATACTGATGTTCACCATTGAAAACTACTCCATCTCACGTGATGATCGGACATGGTTTAGTTGATATGGATCACGTGATCATTTAGATGACTAGAGGGATGTCTATCTAAGTGGGAGTTCTTAAGTAATATGATTAATTGAAGTTGAATTTATCATGATCTTAGTACCTGATAGTTTTTGCATATCTATGGTTTTGTAGATCAATGGCCCGTGCTACCGTTCCCTTGAATTTTAATGCGTTCCTAGAGAAAGGTAAGTTGAAATATGATGGTAGCAACTACACTAACTGGGTCCATAACTTGAGGATTATCCTCATTGCTACACAAAAGAATTACGCCCTCGAAGCACCGCTAGGTGCAAGACCCACCGCAGGAGCAACTCCGGACGTTATGAACGTCTCGCAGAGCAAAGCTGATGACTACTTGATAGTTCAGTGTGCCATGCTTTATGGCTTAGAATCGGGACTTCAAGACATTTTGAACGTCATGGAGCATATGAGATGTTCTAGGAGTTGAAGTTAATATTTCAAGCAAATGCCCGAGTTGAGAGATATGAAGTCTACAACAAGTTCTATAGCTGCAAAATGGAGGAGAATAGTTCTGCTAGTGAACACACACTCAGAATGTCTGGGTACCACAACCACTTGACTCAGCTGGAAGTTAATCTTCCTGATGATAGTGTCATTGACAGAGTTCTTCAATCACTTCCACCAAGCTATAAAGGCTTCTTGATGAACTATAATATGCAATGGATGGAGAAGACTATTCCCGAGCTCTTCGCGATGCTAAAGGCTGCCGAGGTAGAAATCAAGAAGGAGCATCAAGTGTTGATGGTCAACAAGACCACTAGTTTCAAGAAAAAGGACAAAGGGAAGAAGCGGAACTTCAAGAAGAACAGCAAGCCTGTTGCTGCTCAAGGGAAGAAACCCAAGTCTGGACCTAAGCCTGAGATTGAGTGCTTCTACTGCAAAGGGACTGGTCACTGGAAGCCAAACTGCCCCAAGTATTTGGAGGATAAGAAGGATGGCAAAGGGAAATGTATATTTGACATACATGTTATTGATGTGTACCTTACTAATGCTCATAGTAGCGCATGGGTATCTGATACTAGTTATGTTGCTCATATTTGCAACACGAAACAGGGGCTACAGATTAAATGAAGATTGGCTAAGGATGAGGTGAGGATGCGCGTGGGAAATGGTTCCAAAGTCGATGTGATCGCCATCGGCATGCTACCTCTACATCTACCGTCGGGATTAGTTTTAGACCTAAATAATAATTATTTGGTGCCAGCGTTGAGCATGATAATTATATCTGGATCTTGTTTAATGCGAGACGATTATTCATTTAAATCAGAGAATAATGGTTGTTCTATTTATATGAGTAATATCTTTTATAGTCATGCACCCTTGATGAGTGGTCTATTTTTGTTGAATCTCGGTTGTAGTGATACACATATTCATAATATTGATGCCAAAAGATGCAAAGTTAATAATGATAGTGCAACTTATTTGTGGCACTGCCGTTTAGGTCATATTGGTGTAAAGCACATGAACAAACTCCATGCTGATGGGCTTTTGGAATCACTTGATGCTTGCGAGCCATACCTCGTGGGCAATATGACTAAGACTCCGTGAGGGAGTCCTGGATTAGGGGGTCTCTGGACAGTCGGACTATATCCTTTGGCCGGACTATTGGACTATGAAGATACAAGATTGAAGACTTCGTCCCGTGTCCAGATGGGACTCTCCTTGGCGTGGAAGGCAAGCTAGGCAATGCGGATATGAAGATCTCCTCCCTTGTAACCGACTCTGTGTAACCCTCGCCCCCTCCGGTGTCTATATAAACCGGAGGGTTTAGTCCGTAGGACAACATAAACAATCATACCATAGGCTAGCTTCTAGGGTTTAGCCTCTACGATCTCGTGGTAGATCAACTCTTGTAATACTCATATCATCAAGAACAATCAAGTAGGACGTAGGGTATTACCTCCAAGAGGGCCTGAACCTGGGTAAACATTGTGTCCCCTACTTCCTGTTACCATCCGCCTTTGTCGGATTTCGGGTTCCGCCAGACCCTTGAGGTTCGAACACTGGGGTGCGCGCGGAGATTTCGCCTCCTACCTACCTGCACCCCTCTGCCATGCTAGGATCTAAACTAAGGAAAGAACAACACAAAAGACACAGGGTTTATACTGGTTCGGGCCACCGTTGTGGTGTAATACCCTACTCCAGTGTGTGGTGTGGTGGATTGCCTCTTGGGCTGATGATGATGAACAATACAAGGAAGAACAGCCTCGCGAGGGTCTGTTCTTGGCTGGGGCGATGAACTGCTCGGAGGAGTTCAGTCACCTTTCTCTCTCTCTCTCTCTCTCTCTCTCTCTCTCTCTCTCTCTCTCTGCTTTCCTCCAACTGACCGACCTTGATTTCGACCCCAGCTCGTTTCTGGGTTGGCTGGTTCTCGATCCTCTATCCTCGATCCTTGATCCTCTCTCCTCTTACCCTGGGGGTGGCTATTCCTATTTATAGAGGCCCTGGTCCTCTCCCCATGACCTTCTCATCTCCGCTGGCAGCTTCGATGCCTAGCTCGTAGAGCTGGAGGAACTCTGCAGGGTCAGCCGTGTCGTCATAGCGAGGAGGCAGGTCTGGCTTGAACTTGCCGGGCCATGCTACGCTGCGTAGTTCACTGGTGAAAGCGCGGCAGCCTGCTGTGGCCACGGGAGGCCTTAGGTGACGGAGAGCCTGGTATTGCATGTCCCCACGCGCTGCAGCTGGGAGCAGCACGGGGTCTTGACGCGCGGGAGCAGGAGCATGGTCGCGACGTGCTGGAGCAGGGAGCGCCCGGGCAGCTTCTTGCGGGCGAGGGACTTCCTGGCAGCTCTGCTCTTGCCGCGCTGGCGCCTGACGGAGCGGGTTCCGCCCAGGGGCCACACGCCTTGGGGCCATGGCGTCTTCTTGAGGAGGAGGCGGCCGGGGCGCCGCCGAAGCCTCGTCGCCCGCACGGGGCGGGGTGCGGTGCAGTGGAACGGACGACGCAGGAGAGCCCCCTGCTACGCGGACGAGCTCGGCGACGCGGTCGAGCCATTCTTCGTAGATGCCGTCGACGGGACGGTAGCGCAGGAGCTCGTTTGCCGCGATGAGTGCAGCTCGAGCCTCCATGGGCACGCGGAGCGCGCGGGACGAAGAACCAGCTGGGGTGAGCGAGGGAGTTGCGGTGCGGCCGTCTTGCCGCACGGACGGATGCTGGGACGATGCTTGCCGCTCGTCCCCCGCCGGGCCGGTGGCGGCGTTGATGGCAGGTGACGAGGAACAGCGTGGATGCCCACCGACAGGGGCCGTCTGGGCGACGAGGGAAGCGAGTGCGGCCCGACGTTCGGCACGGGCCCGATGAGCGTCAGACATGGGCGTGACGGTCGGAGGAGAACGGGGCGGTGGAAGACGAATTCCGGCGCACCCCTACCTGGCGCGCCAAATGTCGGATTTCGGGTTCTGGCAGACCCTTGAGGTTCGAACACTGGGGTGCACGCGGAGATTTCGCCTCCTACCTACCTGCACCCCTCCTCTATGCTAGGATCTAAACTAAGGAAAGAACAACACAAGAGACATAGGGTTTATACTGGTTCGGGCCACCGTTGTGGTGTAATACCCCACTCCAGTGTGTGGTGTGGTGTGGTGGATTGCCTCTTGGGCTGATGATGATGAACAATACAAGGAAGAACAGCCTCGCGAGGGTCTGTTCTTGGCTGGGGCGATGAACTGCTCGGAGGAGTTCAGTCACCTTTCTCTCTCTCTCTCTCTCTCTCTGCTTTCCTCCAACTGACCGACCTTGATTTCGACCGCAGCTCGTTTCTGGGTTGGCTGGTTCTCGATCCTCTATCCTCGATCCTCGATCCTCGATCCTCTTACCCTGGGGGTGGCTATTCCTATTTATAGAGGCCCTGGTCCTCTCCCCAAATTTTGAGCGGGAAGGGAGCCAACAGTGGCGGGCTAATTTGAAGGGGGACAGCTAGTATCAGCTATCCTGACAAAAGTAGTCTTCGCCTGTGCAAAGCTCTGGTGATGACGCCGTCTTGGGCTCCACGGTGACCTCCATCTCGTAGTCCTCCTGGTCTTGGTCTCATTGCACTGAAATGGCAACCTTTGCCTGATGCCTCGGTACTCCGCGGCTGCGCTTGCCCCCTTTGCACCAAAGAGGGAAGGAGGACGCTGCGCAGGCTGGCACCCGCCTGGCGCCCTGAATCGTCATGGCTTGCGTCACGGGCACCTTGTGAGGCCTCCTGGTGACCTCCATCTCATATTCCTCCTGGTCTTGGTCTCATTGCACCGAAATGGCAACCTTTGCCTGATGCCTCGGTACTCCGCGGCTGCGCTTGCCCCCTTTGCACCAAAGAGGGAAGGAGGACGCTGCGCGGGCTGGCACCCGCCTGGCGCCCTGAATCGTCATGGCTTGCATCACGGGCACCTCGTGAGGTACCCCACCTTGATCTCTCCGCCCCCTCGTGAGCCAGCCTGATGAGGCCGTGCCTGAGGAAGCTCCGCGTTGTCCGCCCCGCGAGGCTTGGCCCCTCGCGAGGGTCTTGGGTTTGTGTTGGTGAAGATGGGCCGTGCTGGGCCCCCTTTGAGCCACGCCGCAGGCCGCAGGCAGGCAAGTCTGGGGACCCCCGTTCCCAGAATGCCGACAACCTTAGACGCACAGTTCGAGACCACCTACCCGAGATTGACCGGTTTTGACACCGACATTGGTGCTTTCATTGAGAGTTCCACTATGTCGCCACCATAAGGCTTGATGGCTCCATCGACCATCGATAGTGATGTGGTCCAGGGTGAGGTTTTCCTCCCCGGACAAATCTTTGTATTCGGCGGCTTCGCACTGCGGGCTAATTCACTTGGCCATCTAGAGCAGGTCGAGAGCTACGCCCCTAGCCATCAGGTCAAATTCGGAAACTTAAACTACACTGCCGACATCCGCGGAGACTTGATCTTCGACGGATTCGAGCCCGTGTCAGGTGTGCCGCACAGTCACCACGAGCACGACGTAACTCTGCTGTCGGACAGTGTTTGGGATATCGCATCTGCGACTCCTCCGGCCTTCAATCCGGAGCAAATTGTGCCATCCAAGGACGGAGGGATAGACCCCGCCATGGAGGCTGCACCCTTAGTGGCGATGGAGCCGGATACTGACTTCACCCCTTATGAGAGTCGTGTTGCCGAACCAATGGATTCGTCTCCGGCCACGGACTCCGAGCCACCTGCATCCGTGCCCATCGAATCCGACTGGGCGCCGATCATGGAGTTCACCTCCGCGGATATCTTTCAGCACTCACCTTTCGGCGATGTGCTAAATTCATTAAAGTCTCTCTCCTTGTCACGAGAACCTTGGCCGAACTATGTCCGGCTAGAAGGGGATACGGACGACAAAGAAATTCGCTGCCCACCTACCACCCACTTAGCAGCCACTGTCGACGACTTAACCGACATGCTCAACTTCGACTCCGAAGACATCGACGGCATGGATGAAGATGCAGGAGACGAATAGGATCCAGTGCCCACAGGGCGCCAGAGAGCCACCTCATCACATGACATATACATGGTGGATACACCCAAAGAAGGCAATGGCGAAGATACAGCGAATGATGGCCCCTCCAAGAAGCAACCCAAGCGCCGACGTCAGCGGCGCCGCTCTAAGTCCCGCCATATCAGGACCGTGGAGCCGTCAGTGATACCGGAGAAGGGCTTGGTTGGCTGAAGCTGGCTGTAGGGCACTTGGAGGTTGTCGAACGTCTCCACGGACAGGACGTTGAGCCCTGCCCCTCCATCGATGAGGGTCTTGGTGACCACCACGTTGCTGATGATTGCGGAACAAAGCATCGGGAGGACTCCGGCTGTAGCCGCACACTTGAGTTGATCTGCTGAGCTGAACATGATGGCGCACGACGACCACCTGAGGGGGCGCGTGGCTTCGAGCCTGGGGAGGACTGCATTTACCTCGCGGGCGAACTGCTTGAAGATGCGCTGAGAGGCTGGGGCTTGTGCTCCGCCCAAGATGCAGGCGATCGCGCGCGGCTCCTGGAAGCCCCCAGCCTCCTCGTCCTGGTGGCGGTCCTCGTTTCTCCTTGGCTGCGGCGGCAGCGGTGGGAGGCCTACGTTGCCTAGCGGGCGATCCTCGCGAGGCTGATCCCTCCAGTATCCCTCGCGAGGCTGACCCCTCCATCCTCTCTCGCGAGGTGGATCTTGCCAGCGATCCTCGCGAGGTTGGTCGCGCCACCCTTGGCGCGGCCCACGGTCTTCCCAGCGTCCTGCGTTTCTTCCTCCTCCTCGGTCGTAGCCCCAGTCACTGCGGTCGGGGTGAGGGCCGATCCTTCCTTCTCGCACGGCTCGGAGTTCTTGACATTCGTTGGTGTTGTGGGTGTGGAGGTCGTGGTACACACAGTACCGGCTACCCTTGGAGGGTTCGGGCTGATCTCTGCCCCACTTGGTGTCTGGTTCTGCCGCGAGCACGGCAGCCCCCTTAGACTTCACGTCCTTGGCCTTGGGCTTCTTCTCTTCTGGGTCCGCGGCAGGCAGCTCGAGGAGGGAGAGACGCCCTTCCTCAGCCCTGGCGCACTTGTTTGCCAAGTTGAACAGCTCCAAGGAAGTGCACAGGTCTTCATGCATCGCTAGCTCCTCCTTCATCTTGACGTCGCGCACGCTGTCGGAGAAGGCCGAGATGATGGCCTCCTCAGTCACCTTGGGAATCTTGAGGCGTGCGTTGTTGAAGCACTGGATGTACTTCTGCAGGGTTTCCCCAGGCTGTTGCTTGATGCGGCGCATGTCGCTCACGGCGGGTGGTCGGTCGCGAGTGCCTTGGAAGTTGGCGATGAAGCGGGTGCGCATCTCCTCCCAGGAGGAGATTGTGCCTGGAGCCAGGTTCAGGAGCTAGGTGCGGGCCCCGTCCTTGAGTGCCATGGGGAACCAGTTCGCCATGACCTTCTCATCTCCGCTGGCAGCTTCGATGCCTAGCTCGTAGAGCTGGAGGAACTCTGCAGGCTTAGCCGTGCCGTCGTAGCGAGGAGGCAGGTCTGGCTTGAACTTGCCGGGCCATGCTACGCTGCGTAGTTCGGTGGTGAAAGCGCGGCAGCCTGCTGTGGCCACGGGAGGCCTTAGGTGACGGAGAGCCTGGTCTTGCATGTCCCCACGCGCTGCAGCTGGGAGCAGCGCGGGGTCTTGACGCGCGGGAGCAGGAGCATGGTCGCGACGTGCTGGAGCAGGGAGCGCCCGGGCAGCTTCTTGCGGGCGAGGGACTTCCTGGCAGCTCTGCTCTTGCCGCGCTGGCGCCTGACGGAGCGGGTTCCACCCAGGGGCCACGTGCCTTGGGGCCATGGCGTCTTCTTGAGGAGGCGGCGGCTGGGGCGCCGCCGGAGCCTCGTCGCCTCTGCGGGGCAGGGTGCGGTGCAGTGGAACGGACGGCGCAGGAGAGCCCCCTGCGGCGCGGACGAGCTCGGCGACGCGGTCGAGCCATTCTTTGTAGACGTCGTCGACGGGACGGTAGCGCAGGAGCTCGTTTGCCGCGATGAGTGCAGCTCGAGCCTCCATGGGCACGCGGAGCGCGCGGGACGAAGAACCAGCTGGTGTGAGCGAGGGAGTTGCGGTGCGGCTGTCTTGCAGCACGGACGGATGCTGGGACGATGCTTGCCGCTCGTCCCCCGCCAGGCCGGTGGCGGCGTTGATGGCAGGTGATGGGGAACGGCGTGGATGCCCGCCGACAGGGGCCGTCTGGGCGACGAGGGAAGCGAGTGCGGCCCGACGCTCGGCACGGGCCCGACGAGCGTCAGACATGGGCATGACGGTCGGAGGAGAACGGGGCGGTGGAAGACGAATTCCGGCGCACCCCTACCTGGCGTGCCAAATGTCGGATTTCGGGTTCCGGCAGACCCTTGAGGTTCAAACACTAGGGTGCACGCGGAGATTTCACCTCCTACCTACCTGCACCCCTCCTCCATGCTAGGATCTAAACTAAGGAAAGAACAACACAAGAGACACAGGGTTTATACTGGTTCGGGCCATCGTTGTGGTGTAATACCCTACTCTAGTGGGTGGTGTGGTGTGGTGGATTGCCTCTTGGGCTGATGATGATGAACAATACAAGGAAGAACAGCCTCGCGAGGGTCTGTTCTTGGCTGGGGCGATGAACTGCTCGGAGGAGTTCAGTCACCTTTCTCTCTCTCTCTCTCTGCTTTCCTCCAACTGACCGACCTTGATTTCGACCCCAGCTCGTTTCTGGGTTAGCTGGTTCTTGATCCTCTATCCTCGATCCTCGATCCTCGATCCTCTTACCCTGGGGGTGGCTATTCCTATTTATAGAGGCCCTGGTCCTCTCCCCAAATTTTGAGCGGGAAGGGAGCCAACAATGGCGGGCTAATTTGAAGGGGGACAGCTAGTATCAGCTATCCTGACAAAAGTAGTCTTCGCCTGTGCAAAGCTCTGGTGATGACGCCTTCTTGGGCTCCACGGTGACCTCCATCTCGTAGTCCTCCTGGTCTTGGTCTCATTGCACCGAAATGGCAACCTTTGCCTGATGCCTCGGTACTCCGCGGCTGCGCTTGCCCCCTTTGCACCAAAGAGGGAAGGAGGACGCTGCGCGGGCTGGCACCCGCCTGGCGCCCTGAATCGTCATGGCTTGCGTCACGGGCACCTTGTGAGGTACCCCGCCTTGATCTCTCTGCCCCCTCGTGAGCCAGCCTGATGAGGCCGTGCCTGAGGAAGCTCCGCGTCGTCCACCCCACGAGACTTGGCCCCTCGCGAGGGTCTTGGGTTTGTGTTGGTGAAGATGGGCCGTGCTGGGCCCCCTTTGAGCCACGCCACAGACCGCAGGCAGGCAAGTCTGGGGACCCCCATTCCCAGAACGCCGACAGCCTTAGACACACAGTTCGGGACCACCTACCCGAGATTCACCGGTTTTGACACCGACATTGGTGCTTTCATTGAGAGTTCCACTATGTCGTCACCATAAGGCTTGATGGCTCCATCGACCATCGATAGCGATGTGGTCCAGGGTGAGGTTTTCCTCCCCGGACAAATCTTTGTATTCGGCGGCTTCGCACTGCGGGCTAATTCGCTTGGCCATCTGGAGCAGGTCGAGAGCTACGCCCCTAGTCATCAGGTCAAATTCGGAAACTTAAACTACACTGCCGACATCCGCGGAGACTTGATCTTCGACGGATTTGAGCCCGTGTCAGGTGCGCCGCACAGTCACGACGAGCATGACATAACTCTGCCGTCGGACAGTGTTTGGGATATCGCATCTGCGACTCCTTCGGCCTTCAATCCGGAGCAAATTGTGCCATCAAAGGACGGAGGGATAGACCCCGCCATGGAGGCTTCACTCTTAGTGGCGATGGAGCCGGATACTGACTTCACCCCTTATGAGAGTCGTGTTGCCGAACCACTGGATTCGTCTCCGGCCACGGACTCCGAGCCGCCTGCATCCGTGCCCATCGAATCCGACTGGGCGCCGATCATGGAGTTCACCTCTGCGGATATCTTTCAGCACTCACCTTTTGGCGATGTGCTAAATTCATTAAACTCTCTCTCCTTGTCAGGAGAACCTTGGCCGATCTATGTCCGGCTAGAAGGGGATACGGACGACAAAGAAATTCACTGCCCACCCACCACCCACTTAGCAGCCACTATCGACGACTTAACCGACATGCTCAACTTCGACTCCGAAGACATCGACGGCATGGACGAAGGGGTGTTGAGGATGAAAGATGTCACCTGATGATGTTGAGAACGAAGGGGTGTTGGTGTAGCAGGCTCGGTGGGCTGCGGGAGCCGATCTTCACGAGCCCCCAGGCCTAGGGGCCTCGGGAGGCTCCGGAGGCGCTGGCGGCTCCTCGCGGGCCATCTCCATCTCTGCTAGGGCTGCGGAACGCCTGGCCTCTCGTGCCTCCATGATGCCCCTCGTGAGGCGCTGGTACGCGCCAGCCGCGTTCGGTAAGCCGTAAGGCATGCGAACGTAGCTGTGGGGTGGACCTCCGCAGCGCCCCACTCGAGAGGGCCAGAGGCGCTCCAGAGAGGCGACTCGGTTGAGCCCTAGTATGTCGATGCAGACGCGCAGCCCACCATCCTTGCCTGGATGGGGGGCCACCGGCTCCTGTAGCTCCTGAATGGCCTAGCTGACGAACTCCTAAGGATCTGGATCTCCTTGCCTTGCCCCTTCTCGAGGGAAACGTGCTTCAAAACACGCCTCCATGTGGTGCCCAAGCGCCTCCCTCGTGATCCTAGCCAGGTCGGTGGCCCTCCAGGGGAGAGCCCCCGAACCTTGCCTGAGGAGGGCACCGGGAACGCTTTCCTATGCGATGGAGGGAGGCTCCCCCTGGGCAGGCGCGGGCCCAAAGGGGCCTGCCTCCTGAGTGGTCGGGCCGGACGATGTCTTCTTCTTCTTGGGGGTGGTCTCGGGAGGCCCCTTGCTTCCACGATCCGGGTCTTCCAGTGATGCGGCCTAAAAGGCTCATTCCAGGGAACACACCGCGTCCTTCTCTTCACAGGGCACCGTGATGACTCGGCCGCTTCCTGGCATCTTGAGGACGTTGTAGCCGTGGTGAGTTACGGCCATGAACTTGGCCAGCGCTGGGTACCCAAGGATGGCGATGTACGGCAGGCGAATGTGAGCGATGTCGAAGTCGATGAGCTCGGTGCGGTAGTTGTCGCGTGCCCCAAAGGTGAGAGGGAGGCGGACCTGCCCAATCAGGACCGTGGAGCCGTCAGTGATACCGGAGAAGGGCTTGGTTGGCTGAAGCTGGCTGTAGGGCACTTGGAGGTTGTTGAACGTCTCCACGGACAGGACGTTGAGCCCTGCCCCTCCATCGATGAGGGTCTTGGTGACCACCACGTTGCTGATGATTGCGGAACAAAGCATCGGGAGGACTCCGGCTGTAGCCGCACACTTGAGTTGATCTGCTGAGCTGAACGTGATGGCGCACGACGACCACCTGAGGGGGCGTGTGGCTTCGAGCCTGGGGAGGACTGCATTTACCTCGCGGGCGAACTGCTTGAAGATGCGCTGAGAGGCTGGGGCTTGTGCTCCGCCCAAGATGCAGGCGATCGCGCGCGGCTCCTGGAAGCCCCCAGCCTCCTCGTCCTGGTGGCGGTCCTCGTTTCTCCTTGGCTGCGGCGGCAGCGGTGGGAGGCCTGTGTTGCCTAGCGGGCGATCCTCACAAGGCTGATCCCTCCAGTATCCCTCGCGAGGCTGACCCCTCCATCCTCTCTCGCGAGGTGGATCTTGCCAGCGATCCTCGCGAGGTTGGTCGCGCCACCCTTGGCGCGGCCCACGGTCTTCCCAGCGTCCTGCGTTTCTTCCTCCTCCTCGGTCGTAGCCCCAGTCACTGCGGTCGGGGTGAGGGCCGATCCTTCCTTCTCGCACGGCTCGGAGTTCTTGACATTCGTTGGTGTTGTGGGTGTGGAGGTCGTGGTACACACAGTACCGGCTACCCTTGGAGGGTTCGGGCTGATCTCTGCCCCACTTGGTGTCTGGTTCTGCCGCGAGCACGGCAGCCCCCTTGCACTTCACGTCCTTGGCCTTGGGCTTCTTCTCTTCTAGGTCCGCGGCAGGCAGCTCGAGGAGGGAGAGACGCCCTTCCTCAGCCCTGGCGCACTTATTTGCCAAGTTGAACAGCTCCAAGGAAGTGCACAGGTCTTCATGCATCGCTAGCTCCTCCTTCATCTTGATGTCGCGCACGCTGTCGGAGAAGGCCGAGATGATGGCCTCCTCAGTCACCTTGGGAATCTTGAGGCGTGCGTTGTTGAAGCACTGGATGTACTTCTACAGGGTTTCCCCAGGCTGTTGCTTGATGCGGCGCATGTCGCTCACGGCGGGTGGCCGGTCGCGAGTGCCTTGGAAGTTGGCGATGAAGCGGGTGCGCATCTCCTCCCAGGAGGAGATTGTGCCTGGAGCCAGGTTCAGGAGCTAGGTGCGAGCCCCGTCCTTGAGTGCCATGGGGAACCAGTTCGCCATGACCTTCTCATCTCCGCTGGCAGCTTCGATGCCTAGCTCGTAGAGCTGGAGGAACTCTGCAGGGTTAGCCGTGCCGTCGTAGCGAGGAGGCAGGTCTGGCTTGAACTTGCCGGGCCATGCTACGCTGCGTAGTTTGGTGGTGAAAGCGCGGCAGCCAGCTGTGGCCACGGGAGGCCTTAGGTGACGGAGAGCCTGGTCTTGCATGTCCCCACGCGCTGCAGCTGGGAGCAGCGCGGGGTCTTGACGCGCGGGAGGAGGAGCATGGTCGCGACGTGCTGGAGCAGGGAGCGCCCGGGCAGCTTCTTGCGGGCGAGGGACTTCCTGGCAGCTCTGCTCTTGCTGCGCTGGCGCCTGACGGAGCGGGTTCCGCCCAGGGGCCACGTGCCTTGGGGCCATGGCGTCTTCTTGAGGAGGAGGCGGCTGGGGCGCCGCCGGAGCCTCGTCGCCTGCGCGGGGCGGGGTGCGGTGCAGTGGAACGGACGGCGCAGGAGATCCCCCTGCGGCGCGGACGAGCTCGGCGACGCGGTCGAGCCATTCTTTGTAGATGCCGTCGACGGGACGGTAGCGCAGGAGCTCGTTTGCCGCGATGAGTGCAGCTCGAGCCTCCATGGGCACGCGGAGCGCGCGGGACGAAGAACCAGCTGGTGTGAGCGAGGGAGTTGCGGTGCGGTTGTCTTGCAGCACGGACGGATGCTGGGACGATGCTTGCCGCTCGTCCCCCGCCGGGCCGGTGGCGGCGTTGATGGCAGGTGATGGGGAACGGCGTGGATGCCCGCCGACAGGGGCCGTCTGGGCGACGAGGGAAGCGAGTGCGGCCCGACGCTCGGCACGGGCCCGACGAGCGTCAGACATGGGCATGACGGTCGGAGGAGAACGGGGCGGTGGAAGACGAATTCCGGCGCACCCCTACCTGGCGTGCCAAATGTCGGATTTCGGGTTCCTGCAGACCCTTGAGGTTCAAACACTAGGGTGCACGCGGAGATTTCACCTCCTACCTACCTGCACCCCTCCTCCATGCTAGGATCTAAACTAAGGAAAGAACAACACAAGAGACACAGGGTTTATACTGGTTCGGGCCACCGTTGTGGTGTAATACCCTACTCCAGTGGGTGGTGTGGTGTGGTGGATTGCCTCTTGGGCTGATGATGATGAACAATACAAGGAAGAACAGCCTCGCGAGGGTCTGTTCTTGGCTGGGGCGATGAACTGCTCAGAGGAGTTCAGTCACCTTTCTCTCTCTCTCTCTCTCTCTCTCTCTGCTTTCCTCCAACTCACCGACCTTGATTTCGACCCCAGCTCGTTTCTGGGTTGGCTGGTTCTCGATCCTCTATCCTTGATCCTCGATCCTCGATCCTCTTACCCTGGGGGTGGCTATTCCTATTTATAGAGGCCCTGGTCCTCTCCCCAAATTTTGAGCGGGAAGGGAGCCAACAATGGCGGGCTAATTTGAAGGGGGACAGCTAGTATCAGCTATCCTGACAAAAGTAGTCTTCGCCTGTGCAAAGCTCTGGTGATGACGCCTTCTTGGGCTCCACGGTGACCTCCATCTCGTAGTCCTCCTGGTCTTGTTCTCATTGCACTGAAATGGCAACCTTTGCCTGATGCCTCGGTACTCCGCGGCTGCGCTTGCCCCCTTTGCACCAAAGAGGGAAGGAGGACGCTGCGCGGGCTGGCACCCGCCTAGCGCCCTGAATCGTCATGGCTTGCATCACGGGCACCTCGTGAGGTACCCCACCTTGATCTCTCCGCCCCCTCGTGAGCTAGCCTGATGAGGCCGTGCCTGAGGAAGCTCCGCGTTGTCCGCCCCGCGAGGCTTGGCCCCTCGCGAGGGTCTTGGGTTTGTGTTGGTGAAGATGGGCCGTGCTGGGCCCCCTTTGAGCCACGCCGCAGGCCGCAGGTAGGCAAGTCTGGGGACCCCCGTTCCCAGAATGCCGACAACCTTAGACGCACAGTTCGGGACCACCTACCCGAGATTGACCGGTTTTGACACCGACATTGGTGCTTTCATTGAGAGTTCCACTATGTCGCCACCATAAGGCTTGATGGCTCCATCGACCATCGATAGTGATGTGGTCCAGGGTGAGGTTTTCCTCCCCGGACAAATCTTTGTATTCGGCGGCTTCGCACTGCGGGCTAATTCACTTGGTCATCTGGAGCAGGTCGAGAGCTACGCCCCTAGCCATCAGGTCAAATTCGGAAACTTAAACTACACTGCCGACATCCGCGGAGACTTGATCTTCGACGGATTCGAGCCCGTGTCAGGTGCGCCGCACAGTCACGACGAGCATGACGTAACTCTGCCGTCGGACAGTGTTTGGGATATCGCATCTGCGACTCCTCCGGCCTTCAATCCGGAGCAAATTGTGCCATCCAAGGACGGAGGGATAGACCCCGCCATGGAGGCTGCACTCTTAGTGGCGATGGAGCCGGATACTGACTTCACCCCTTATGAGAGTCGTGTTGCCGAACCAATGGATTCGTCTCCGGCCACGGACTCCGAGCCACCTGCATCCGTGCCCATCGAATCCGACTGGGCGCCGATCATGGAGTTCACCTCCGCGGATATCTTTCAGCACTCACCTTTCGGCGATGTGCTAAATTCATTAAAGTCTCTCTCCTTGTCACGAGAACCTTGGCCGAACTATGTCCGGCTAGAAGGGGATATGGACGACAAAGAAATTCGCTGCCCACCTACCACCCACTTAGCAGCCACTGTCGACGACTTAACCGACATGCTCAACTTCGACTCCGAAGACATCGACGGCATGGATGAAGATGCAGGAGACGAATAGGATCCAGTGCCCATAGGGCGCCAGAGAGCCACCTCATCACATGACATATACATGGTGGATACACCCAAAGAAGGCAATGGCGAAGATACAGCGAATGATGGCCCCTCCAAGAAGCAACCCAAGCGCCGACGTCAGCGGCGCCGCTCTAAGTCCCGCCATAGCAAAAACAGTGATAACAGCGCAAGAGAAAGTAACACTCCAGTCGACTCCAGAGGAAACGACGACCACATTGCCCCGGCGGCATAGCATGATGAAGATGCAAGCGGCGAACATAGTATGGATCCAACGTCCGAACACAGTGATGCCGAGGATAACCCTCATCAAACCCCATCGGGGGAGGAAAACAATCCGGACGAAGATGCACACATCATCCTGGAAACGCACTTGGAGCAAGAGAACCTCCGCAGAAGGCTTATTGCCATAGCGAGGAGTCTGAAGAAGCAGAAGCAAAGGCTTAAGGCAACACAAAACACACTGAACATCAGGTGGAACAAAGTTCTCGACAGCGAAGCAAAGTATTGTGGAAGTTACCACACAAAGAGCTATCCAAAGCGCAAGCTGTTACCTTAATTTGACGACGAGGCCTTAGAGCCCACATAGCCAAATAATGAAATGGCCAACCGGCCGAATCCACCACCTTGTGACCGCGATAGAGCGGATAACAAATACGCACATATGTCAACACATGATGTACGTGAGGATTTGCGCCAAAAATCTGGTGCGACCAGATCCATTTATGCATCTAGGAAGTGTGCTCTGGCAAAAAATCAAAACCAAATACCACAACTGTTTGAACGCCATGGTACATCCAAGTACAGGGTTGCCGCACACCCCCTATGTTTCACCGATGAGGTGCTGGACCATGAATTCCCAGAAGGATTCAAACCAGTGAACATAGAAGCGTACGACGGGACCACATACCCTGGGGTCTGGATTGAGGACTTTATCCTCCATATCCATATGGCTCACGGAGACGATCTCCATGCCATTAAATACTTGCCCCTCAAGCTTAAAGGACCATCTCGGCACTGGCTGAAAAGCCTCCCCGAAAACTCAATTGGAAGTTGGTACGAGCTCGAGGACGCTTTTCGGGCTAATTTTCAAGGGACCTACGTCCGACCTCCGGATGCAGACAATTTTAGTCATATAATTCAACAGTCCGGGGAGTCCGCCCGAAAGCTTTGGAACAAGTTTCTCACCAAGAAGAACCAAATCGTCGAATATCCGGACGCCGAAGCCTTAGCAGCTTTCAAACACAGCGTCTGAGATGAATGGCTTGCCAGACACCTCGGCCAAGAAAAACCGAGAACAATGGAAGCTCTAACAAGTCTCATGACCCGCTTTTGCGCGGGCGAAGACAGCTGGTTAGCCCACAGCAGCACCAGCGACCCAAGCACATCCGAAGTCAGGGATGGCAATGGAAAACCACGACGCAATAAAAGCAAGCGTCGAAATAAATAGGATAGCCCAGATACTACGGCAGTAAACGCTGGATCCAGGGGCTCTCAACCAGGTCAGCGGAAAAAGCCTTTCAACGGCAGCAGAGACGGACCGTCTGGCCTAAACAAGATTCTTGACAAACTATGTCAGCATGGCACCCCCGATAAACCTGCAAATCACACCCACAGAGAATGCTGGGTCTTCAAGCAGGCCAGTAAGCTAAACGCCAAACACAAGGGGGAGACACCAAGCGAAGACGAGGACGAACCTCGCCAGCAAAGTACTGGAGGACAGAAAAAATTCCCACCAGAGGTTAAAACAGTCAACATGATCCATGTGACGAAGAGGAAAAGCAAACATGCACTCTGAGACACACGCGCCATAGAGCCTGTCACCCCTAGGTTCAACCCCTGGTTGGCCTGCCCGATCACTTTTGATTGCGGGGATCACACGACAAGCATCCGGCACGAAGGATTGGCTGCCTTGGTGTTAGACCCAATAATAAACGGATACCATCTCACACGAGTCCTCATGGACGGCGGCAGTGGTCTAAACCTGATATATCAGGACACAGTCCGCAAAATGGGGATAGACCCATCAAAAACAAGCCACCGTACTAGTACCTTCAAGGGAGTAATACCAGGCCTAGAGGCCCGCTGCACGGGCTCTCTATTACTAGAGGTTGTATTCGGTTCTTCTGACAACTTCCGAAGCGAAAGGTTAAATTTCTACATCGCTCCATTCCGAAGTGGCTATTAGGCACTACTCGGAAGAGCGGCTTTCACTCGTTTTAATGCAATCCCGCATTACGCTTCTCTCAAGCTTAAGATGCCCGGTCCATGTGGCACCATCATAGTTAGCGGAAATACTGAGCGTGCTCTACGCGCGGAAGAATGTGCGGCGGCTTTAGCCGCCGAGCAGTAGACGGCCTAACCAACCAGAAAAAATGACAGGTCGTCAAGACCACGGACACGGTTAGACGAGTCCGGTGCACCACTACATATACATGAGATTGGTTTGATAATCAAGCCCTCCTAGACGGTATCAGGGGCTTCCCGCGTGTAATCAGGGCTAGTCCGGCTCAAATTTACTTATCTTAAATTTTAATGGTTTATTGACAATAACCAATTTTCTGGCACGACAACTTTCACCTAAGTTCTTCTCTTTTACATATGACAATTGTGCTACACCCGTCCAGGACACGGCACAACGGAGACACATGCGCAGACGTGCAGCAGGGACCCGCTCAAAGGTTTCTTTTTAGATTAAGACCCTGTGTCAACCTTTTTTTTACTGTCTCTTGTTGCCCACATCCTCCGGATACTCAATACAACCGAGAAGGATGCCGACGTATTGGCATGTGGCCATGTCAGGATATTGCACGTACCTGGACACCCGGGGTTTATTATTAAGGGCATTGTTCAGCCCGGCATATGTTATAAAGACCGAATACCTTAGGGAGTGTTCGGCATCGCGAGTTTGGCCTTATATGCATTAGCTCCGAATCATGTCTTTTGTCAAATGTTGGGTTTGCCCAGCTCCCATGTTTTGGTACCTTACGTTCCGCTATACCGGCCAAGGTAGCACTAGGAGAACTACTGCGATTGTGCCCTGGTTCATCCGGATGAGCACCTCAGTAGAGAAAGCCGAAAACTGACTGTCATGATATAGCGTGAGACTGGTCAACCACTCGATGACCCAGCGGAATCTTCGGGATTCCTCCGCATTAACGAAGGGCCATTTCCCGGTTATGTACATATGCGCCCCGTATTCGGACGAGCGCAGAAGTACCAGGGGCTATATAGTAGCCCCACCGTCAAACTCCTATGGCTAAGTGAAATTGTTAAAGCAATATAGTCCGATTGCCTCGTTCGCTGAGCTACCACCTCCTTAATGGACCAAGACGTTGGATCAAGTGTGAATACGCATTTTTTGCGAACACCCCCGCATTATATGCGTGGGGGCGGAAGCCGCCGACTGCAAACTTTCAGGTTATATACATATATACATAAACGGCCGCACAGGAGGCATCATAATACTTTCACGCAAAAGTATAAACACAACCTGCATAACTCAATAAAGCATTGTTTTTACAATGGGAGTACATGTCACTAGAACATAATATTCTTCGAGCACTGAGCCTCTATCGAACGAGCGCCTTCAAGAACTTCTTCAAAGTAGTGCTCGGCAGCCACTGGCCCATGGCCGAACCCTGTGTTGCAACAGTGGTGGCCTCCATCTCTGCCCAGTATGTCCTGACACGGGCAAAGGCCATCCGCTCACCCTCTATGCACGCTGACCTCTTCATAGCATCAATGTGCGCACAACACCAAGGAATTGTTGCACCAAACTAAAGTAACTATTCGGCCTTGGCCCTCCCGGCCACAGATGATCCACAATGGACCTCATGGCGAGTCCGGACAACCTATGGAGCTCGGCCCACTCGGCCATTTGCTCATTCAGCAGCAGCGGACACATTGGAGCATGGAACTGTGACCAGAACAGCTTTTCCACTTCACGATCTCCTTTATCCTTGAAGTACTCGGCCGCATCAGCAGCACTTGCCACCAAATCCACGTAGGCGTCCGCAGAACTCCATAGTTGATCAAGAGAAGCATACTTCGGATCTCAGAACTTAGTCCGCAACAAGAAGGACTTCCCAGCCACGATATCCGCAGCTTGATGCAGCTCCTCCTTCATCGCTCTGATGTTAGAGCGGGCTTCCTTGGCTGCTACCATGGCCTTCTCTAGGTCCGTCGCCCTCGCTCGGCTTTCTTCTTCAAGAAGCTAGTAATGGTCAGCGGCATCTTTCAACTCAATGACCATCTGGGCTATCCTTTCCTTGCTCTGGCGATGCGCGGACTATTCGGCCTGCAGCTCTTCGACCGCCCTTAGAGCAGCCGCATCGTTATTCCTTGATTGTTCCTTGGCCCGGGCAAGCTCTGCCCGAAGGGTCTCCATGGTGGTAGCTCCATCTGCAGTCACAACATATTAAAGATATTGGCATCCTGCTCCTCTTACTATGAGTTGACCACCGGAGAAATAACTTACCATGTGCCTCCTCAAGCCGCTTGTTGACAAGCACGATGTCGGCATCTGCCGCATCAAGTTACCGCTTTAGCTCGGCAAACCCATCAGTCTGGCTAGCCACCGGAGCTTCAGCCACCTGCACATAAAGGCAGTTTGGTTACTACCTGGGACTATGCTCCTCTGTTTGCCGCCATTTTCAACGACAACCAGAGTCTTAGGGGCTACTATCTGCATAGGGCACACCTAATGTGTGCTGTACTGTCAAAAACATACACTATGTCACATACCTCAAAGCCTTTCAGCAGACTCATAAAAGCTTCATGCAATCCGCTTTCAGTGGATGAAATCCTTTCAACTACCATACTCACTAGCGTACGATGCGCTTCTGAGATGGCCGCTTGCTCCAGAAGATCCTTCAGTGCATCCGACCGCACACTATACGGTTCCGGGCTCTTCTTGTTGCTCTCTTTAGGAGCCGAATACTGAGGACTCCAGGTGGCCAAGGGATTACCCCCTGGCCTTGGCGGATCAGGAGAAACCCTCCACGACGACACTTCAGGGTCGCCCGCTTCATGAGGCGGGGTGGCATGGGGAGGTGTTTCGCTCTCCATCATCTCCGGAAGAAGATCCCCCGAAGACGAACTCTGTCGAGAAGGGCTACGATCTAGACTACAAGATATAAGCTTCGGTTATTGTCTTCAGAAGTAAGGTAGGGTATTTTCACTATTAAGTACTTTTTGATTACTTACAGCTCGGTAGAGGGCTGATTCCCTTATGGACACTGTGTGGCAAGGGTACCCCCCGAGGCAGGACCCTCTGGCGAAGACTTCTTCCCTCGTTTCGAAACCTCTGTTTCCAGATATTCAGAGGTGGTCCTCTTCCTTCCCCGGGTAGAGGAAATGTCAGATTCTTCTCCCTGGTTGTCCTCCTTCGCGGAGGCGCTCGTTCCCCCAGTTGGGACGAGTAGTGAGCGAGGCTCGCTTCCGGCCTCTTTACTCCCCCATTCCTCTTCCTTCGAGGGCACCTGATAAGGTGCCGTCTCTAGCATTCTGTCTAGTACTGGATTGGCCAGGTCCTCGGGAAGAAGGGCCGGACACCTGATCATCTTCGCGTTTGTTATCCAGTCCTGGTCAAAGAGCGACTTCTCAGAATAATTTTATGATGAATAAGAGAAATAGTGTGTTCGGCCATGGGATTACTTACTTGGGTATCCGGGCGATTACAGCTCAGACCAACATCCTCGGTGGTGTCCGGACACTTTATTTGTGATCCGAAGAACAGCTTGTACAACTCCTCGAGCGTCATGCCGAGGAAGCGCTGAATGATTCGTGGTCTCTTCGGATTGAACTCACACAAATGGAGAGGTCTACATTTGCAAGGCGGGACCTGGCGAACTAGCATGACCTGCATCACTGTGACCAGGTTGACGTCTCTCTCAATGAGATCTTGGATGCGACTCTGCAATATTGGCACATCCTTTACTGGACCCCTGTTTAGCCCCTCGCTGATCCATGACGTCAGTTGGGGGGGGGCGCGAGCGAAAGGCAGGGATGGCTGCCCACTCGGGGAGCTGTGATATAAAACCACTCCTGAGGGAGTCCTGGATTAGGGGGTCTCTAGACAGCCGGACTATATCCTTTGGCCAGACTGTTGGACTATGAAGATACGAGATTGAAGACTTCGTCCCGTGTCCGGATGGGACTCTACTTGGCATGGAAGGCAAGCTAGGGAATACGGATATGGATATCTCCTCCTTTGTAACCGACCTTGTGTGACCCTAGCCTCCTCCGGTGTCTATATAAACCGGATGGTTTTAGTCCGTAGGACGACATATATCATACCATAGGCCAGCTTCTAGGGTTTAGCCTCTCTGATCTCGTGGTAGATCAACTCTTGTACTACTCATATTATCAAGAATAATCAAGTAGGACGTAGGGTTTTACCTCCATCAAGAGGGCCCGAACCTGGGTAAAACATCGTGTCCACTGCCTCCTATTACCATCCGCCTTAGATGCACAGTTCAGGACCCCCTACCCGAGATCCGCCGGTTTTGACACCGACATTGGTGCTTTCATTGAGAGTTCCTCTGTGTCGTCGTCATTAGGCTTGATGGCTCCTTCAATCATCGATAGCGATGCAGTCCAGGGTGAGACTTTTCTCCCCGGAAAGATCTTTGTGTTTGGCGGCTTCGCACTGCTGGCCAACTCGCTTGGCCATCTGGAGCAAATCGAGAGTTACGCCCCTGGCCACCAGGTCAGGTTTGGAAGCTTAAACTACACGGCTGATATCCGCGGAGACTTGATCTTCGACGGATTCGAACCCCTGCCTAGTGAGCCACACGGTCACGATGAGCATGATTTAGCTCTACCATCGGACAGGGTTCAAGAGATCGCGCCGGCAACCGCTCCGACCCTCAATTCGGAGCCAGTTGCACCATCCATGGACGGGTGGATAGACCCCGCCTCGGAGGCCGTATCCTCAGCGGTGATCGAGCCGAGTATTGACCTTACCCTTCACGAGAACCGTGATGCCAAGCTATTGGATCCTTCCCCGGCCAAGGACTCTGAACCGCCTCGCCCGTGCCTATCGAATCCGACTGGGCACCGATCATGGAGTTTACCTCCGCGGATATCTTTCAGCACTCGCCCTTCGGCGACATACTGAACTCATTAAGGTCTCTCTCCTTGTCAGGAGAGTCCTGGCCGGACTATGTCCGGCAGGATTGGGATGCGGATGACGAAGAAATTCGCCGCCCACCCACCACCCACTTAGTAGCCACTGTCGACGATTTGACCGGCATGCTCGACTTCGACTCTGAAGACATCGATGGCATGGATGATGATGCAGGAGGCGGACAAGAACCACTGCCCACAGGGCACTGGACAGCCACTTGGTCATATGACATATATATGGTGGACACACCCAAAGAAGGCAATGGCGACGGGACAACGGAGGATGGCCCCTCTAAGAAGCAACCCAAGCGCCGACGTTAGCGGCGCCGCTCTAAGTCTCGCCAAAGAAAAAGCAGTGACACCGGCACAGGAGATAATAGCACTCCGAACAGTGCCGAAGACGACAACAATCCCCTCCAGCAAAATTTAGGGCAGGAGGATGGAGAAGCCAGCCCTCCCGAGAGAGCGGCAGATGGAGAGGCAGAGGATAATAATTACATGCCTCCCTCCGAAGACGAGGCAAGCCTTGACGATGATGAATTCGTCGTGCCTGAGGATCCCGTCGAACAAGAGCGCTTCAAGCACCGGCTTATAGCCACGGCAAATAGCCTTAAGAAAAAGCAATAGCAGCTTCAAGCTGATCAAGATTTGCTAGCCGACAGATGGACTGAAGTCCTTGTGGCCGAGGAATATAAACTTGAACGTCCCTCCAAGAGTTACCCAAAGAGCAGGTTGCTACCCCGACTGGAGGAGGAAGCACCAAAACCTACATCTCCAGCGTATGACGTGGTTGATCAGCCACCTCGTGGCCGCGACAGAGAGGCATTTCAGCCAAAAGCTCAGCCTGCACCCCGACGCCACTCAAATAAAAATGTCAAGGCAGGGGGAAATACGCCAGACCTACGAGACGTATTGGAGGACAAAGCAAAACACGCAAGATCGATCTACGGATCACGAGGGCGCGCCACTATGCGAGACGATAACCGTCACGCCGGATATAGTAAAAGTAAATCCGGCCAGGCCGAACATAGCGGACAAGACTCATTTGAGCTGCCTCGCGATATAGCCCAGTACAGAGGCGCCGCACACCCCCTATGCTTCACAGACGAAGTAATGGATCACCAAATCCCAGAGGGTTTCAAACCCATAAATATCGAATCATACGACGGCACAACAGATCCTGCGGTATGGATCGAGGACTTCCTCTTGCACATCCACATGGCCCGCAGTGACGATCTACACGCCATCAAATACCTCCCACTCAAACTCAAAGGACCAGCTCGGCATTAGCTCAACAGCCTGCCAGCAGAATCCATTGGCTGTTGGGAAGATCTGGAAGCCACATTCCTCGACAACTTCCAGGGCACTTATGTGCGACCACCAGATGCCGATGACTTGAGCCACATAATTGAGCAGCCAGAGGAATCAGACAGGCAATTCTGGACATGGTTCCTGACAAAGAAAAATCAAATCGTCGACTGTCCGGATGCAGACGCCCTAGCAGCTTTTAAGCACAACATCCATGATGAGTGGCTCGCCCGGCACCTTGGCCAGGAAAAGCCAAAATCTATGGCAGCCCTCACGACACTCATGACCCGCTTTTGCGCGGGAGAAGACAGCTGGCTGGCTCGCAGCAATAATATATCAAAGAATCATGGTACTTTGGATACCAAGGAGGGCAATGGCAGGTCACGTCACAACAAACCCAAGCGCCGCATCAATAGCGACAATACCGAGGATACGACAGTCAATGCTGGATTTAAGGGCTCTAAACCTGGTCAGCGGAAAAAGCCGTTCAAAAGAAGCACTCCAGGCCTGTCTAGTTTGGACCGTATACTCGATCGCTCGTGTCAAATACACGGCACCCCCGACAAGCCAGCCAACCACACCAACAGGAATCGTTGGGTGTTCAAGTAGGCCGGCAAGTTAAATGCCGAAAACAAAGATAAGGGGTCACATAGCGATGACGAGGAGGAGCCCTGGCAGCCGAACACCGGAGGATAGAAGAGGTTCCCCCCACAAGTGCGGACGGTGAACATGATATACGCAACCCACATCCCCAAGTGGGAGCGGAAGCATGCGCTAAGGGACGTATATGTGTTGGAGCTAGTCACCCCAAAGTTAAACCCATGGTCCTCCTGTCCGATCACCTTCGATCGCAGGGACCACCCCACTAGTATCCGTCATGGCGGATTTGCCGCACTGGTCTTAGACCTAATCATCGATGGATTTCACCTCACTGGAGTCCTTATGGACGGCGGCAGCAGCGTGAACCTACTTTATCAGGACACAGTGCGCAAAATGGGTATAAACCCCTCAAGGATCAAACCCACAAAAACAACCTTCAAAGGTGTCATACCAGGTGTAGAGACCCATTGCACAGGCTCAGTCACACTGGAAGTGGTCTTCGGATCCCCGGATAACTTCCGAAGCGAGGAGTTAATCTTCGATATAGTCCCGTTCCATAGTGGCTATCATGCACTGCTCAGGCGAACCGCATTTGTGAGATTTAATGCGGTACCGCATTATGCATACCTCAAGCTCAAGATGCCAGGACCTCGGGGGGTCATCACAGTCAATGGAAACATAGAGCGCTCTCTCTGCATGGAGGAGCACACTACGGCTCTCGCAGCAGAAGCGCAAAGCAGCCTCTTAAGGCAATCCACCAGTTCGGCGATCAAGGACCCGGACACCTTCAAGCGCGCTCAGAGTAATCAGCAACAAGACCGCATGTCACATTCCGAGCTCGCATAGCAATGCGGCCCCCACCCCAGTCCCAGCCAAACGGCAAAATCCGTGCCACGTGTACATAATTACGCATTGAAAATACCATGGGCACGGGTGGGGAGGGGGGCACGACTACGGCACGCCCCAAGACGCGGCTCAACTGCACTAGGGGCTTCCCGCTTTGTTATTTTTCTCTCTTTCAGGACTTTAATCTCTGGAAGCTCTGTCCGGTAGTACGGTTGCCGGACACATGATGCAACAACCAAGGAGGCAGAAAGCTACGTCGCCCCACGGAACTCCCAGGTGGCTTCTGATAACGAGTGAAATACCTGCTTTAAATACCATTCCTCAGCTTGCCCTTGGAGGGGACATGTCAAATAGTCCTACTTTTCGCTTATCACACTACTTGTATAATTCTGCTTCGACGCACATTATTGAATAAACAATGCATAGCACTAGACTATTATCGCATTC
>NC_041392.1:233398678-233425967 GCF_002162155.2 Triticum dicoccoides
ATGTTCATTCATGACATTCAGCACCCGTACACTCTGGTACGGCCAATACGCCAGGGGCTTAAGCATACCCCATAATACGGCATGAGAAGTCCGAACACTTTCGATAGTGTGGCACCCCGAACTTATAGCATTATATGCATTAGCTCCAAATCATGTCTTGGGTCAATAGTTGGGTTTGCCCGGCTCCCATGTTTTGGTACCTTATGTTCCGCTATATCGGCTAAGGTAGCACTAGGAGAACTACTGCGATTGTGCCCCGGTTCAGCTGGGCTAAGCACCTCAGTAGAGAAAGCTAAAACTGACGGTCATGATAAGGCGAGAGCTGGTCGCTGTCCGAGAGGTCTCGAGTCCCTAAAGACTTATGCCGCTTAGAGCGAGGAGTCGGCTTTGTCCGACTTAAGGCGTGTATAGCGCCCCGAATTCGGCCTTCTGAATACTAGGGGCTTCGCCAAAATTTAAAATTGTAGAATTCTATGACTAAGTGAGAGTGATAAAGCATTACAGTCCGGTTGCCTTATTCGTTGTGCTGAGCACCTCCCTCGAAGGACCCAACAATGGGAAAAAGAGTGCTCAGGTTTATCCCGAACACCCCAGCACTCGTGGCATGGGGGCAGAAGCCGACGACTGGCCATCTCTCAGATTTGATAAACAGCCGCACAGAAGGTAGTATTTTAAATTCAAACAAGCGTTGCATAGCGCATATGAACAAGTTTTCATAATACAGGATCACACCAGCAAGTTCATTCAAAAATTACATGCTTCGCACACTCGTCCGCCACAAGACGGGCACCCTTCAGGACACCCTCATAATACATCTCAGGGTGGCGATGCTCCTTGCCCTGCGGTGGCCCCTCCTTCACCAGCTTCTCGGCGTCCATCTTGGCCCAGTGCACCTACGCACGGGCAAAGGCCCGGCGTGCACCTTCGATGCAGACGGACCGCTTTATGACCTCCAGCCGTGGGCAGGCATCTACAAGCCGCCTCACCAGGCCGAAGTAGCTGTTGGGAAGGGAGTCGCCAGGCCACATCCAGACTATAAGGCCCCTCATGGCCTATTCGGCCGCCTTGTGCAGCTCGACCAGTTGCTTCAGCTGGTCGCTCATAGGCATCGGGTGTTCGGTCCCAGTATACTGAGACCAGAACAACTTCTCTGTTGAGCTTCCCTCCTCGGCCTGGTAATATTTTGCGGCATCCGACACACTGCGGGGCAAATCTGCGAATGCTCCTGGAGAGCTCTGGACTTGGGTAAGTAACAAGTAATTTACTTTCACATGCTTGCTTTGCATATTGAATGCCTTACCCATAGCTATCTTCCTCATCGCCTCAATCTCCTGGAGGGCCTTTTGGGCTTCAGCCTTGGCATTCTTTGTCCTCTCGAGGGCCACGGCAAGCTCGGACTCTCGCGTCTTCGAGTCAAGCTCCAAAGCCTCATGCTTCTTCACGAGAGCTTGGAACTCTTGCTGCACCTCGCCCACCCGTGCCTCTTGCTTTTCCCGCTCGGTGCGCTCCTTGGCCGCTTTGTTTTCAGCCTCGGACAACGCTTGCTTCAGGGTCGCCACTTCGGTCGTGGCCCCTGGCACATTCATGATGATCCTGTCATTTTGCAACCACATTTTCTTTTATATATAGACAAGGTATTACTTACCTTTGTTCTCCTCGAGCTGCCTCTTGGCAAGGCCGAGCTCTTTCTCGGACCCCTCGAGGTCCTGCTTCAGTGTGGCGACCTCCGCAGTCAATGCGGCAGAGGTCAGCAGCGAAGCCTGCATACGCATACAGACATACTTATATTAGACTCCTACAGATGTTATTTGATCATTTATTCGGCTTTTCTTTGTGAACACCAAACAGAGCATCAGGGGCTACTGTCTATGCGGTAATATTTTTTATATTTTAAATACTTACCTCAAAGCCTGTTAGAAGGCTGGCTCAGGCTTCAGTCAGTACACTCTTGGCGGACTGAACCTTCTTGATCACCGCACTCATAATAGTGCGGTGCTCTTCATCGATGGAAGCTCCGTGAAGCGCTCCCAGCAGTTTATCCGGTGCCTCTGGATGGACAGAGGTCACCGGCACGGGTGGCTTGCCCCTCTTGGAAGAGGGCCTCCTGCTCGAGTCTGGAACCACTGGATGTTCCGGTGCGGTGTTCGGCTGAGAGCCGAACTTGGAGCCCCCGGGAGCCTTGCTCCCTTTGCTCCTGGAGTCCGGAAGGTCGCCTTGAGGCGCCTTCGAGACTGTCTCCCCCCTGGCTCGGTGCCCCTTGAGACAATACCTCGGAATTGTCCATAGGGCAAGGAGAGGAGGCGGTTGGAAGTGTATCACTATTCATGTCCGATGAGTCTAAGGAACCGTCCGACGATGATACATCGATACTGGCTTGGGGCGGACTGCATAATCATATTCGACGTTAGGAGAAGCAGTGCGACAAAGGTGTGCTATGAGTTACTCTGGTATCCGAATACTTACGACTTCGCCAAGGGCTTGGCCCTGAGCAGCCACTCGTCTTCGCCGTCGGTGGCGGTGGTGGAGTAGTCCAGAAGGAGAGTCCTTCCCTTCTTGGACCCTTCGGCCTCCCCGGTTGGGGCGGCCTTCCTTTTCTTGTCTCCCCCGGCTGGAGTGGGAGAATCTTCATCTTCCTTCTCCTCGTTTTCGTGGGAGGAGTGTGTCTCGGTGTTATCGGACGATGAGTCCGATACCACCTGGCGCCGGTAACTCTTTCGGGTTCCCTTGGCCTTCTTCTTGGTCTTCTCCAGCACCTCATAAGGAGCCAGAGTCCGCATCTCTGTCCGGAGAGCGTCCACAGTGTGGGCAGAGGGACCGGACAGTTAATCTGCTCCGATGTCTCCACCCAGTCCTGTCGAAGGCATGGGAGCTCAGACCCCGCACATGGTTAAGCTATGGGAAATAAGTATCCTACCAGATGTACAGAACTTACCGAATTCGTAGGGCGCTTCACGCTTAGCCCGCGGTCCTCGATAAGAGAAGGAGGGACCTCGGCGACCTTGAAGAACACCCTCCAGACGTCCTTATGCGTCGTGTCGAAGAGCTCGTGTAGAGTCTAGTGCTGGGCCGGGTCGAACTCCCATAAGTTGAAATCCTGTTGTTGACATGGGAGGATCCGGCGGAAAAGCATGACCTGGACTATGTTGACAAGCTTAAGTTTCTTGCTTATCATGTTCCGGATACACTTCTGGAGTCCATCTAGCTCCACCGATGAACCCCAGGACAGGCCCTTCTCCTTCCAGGAAGTGAGCCGCGTGGGGATTCCGGATCGAAACTCAAGGGCCGCCACCCAGTTGGTGTCGTGCGGCTCGGTGATGTAGAACCACCCCGATTGCCACCCCTTTATGGTCTCCACGAAGGAGCCCTCGAGCCATATAACATTGGGCATTTTGCCCACCATGGCTCCGTCGCATTCCGCTTGTTGGCCGCCCACCACCTTCGGCTTGATATTGAAGGTCTTTAGCCACAGGCCGAAGTGGGGCCGGATGCGGAGGAAAGCCTTGCACATGATGATGAACGCCGAGATGTTGAGGATGAAATTCGGGGCCAAATGATGAAAGTCCAGCCCGTAATAGAACATGAGGCAGCGGACGAATGGATGGAGGGGAAACCCCAGTCCACGGATGAAGTGGGGGAGGAAAACCACCCTCTCCTGAGGTTCATGGGTAAGGACGACCTGCCCCGTGGCTGGCAGCTGGTGCGCGATATCCGCGGCTAAGTATCCGGCCCCATGCAGTTTTTTGATGTGCCCCTCCGTGACGGAGGAGGCCATCCACTTGCCTCCCACTCCGGACATGTTTGGAGAGAGTCAAGGAGAAGGATGTGGACTTGGGTGTTGGAGCTCGAGTGCGCGAGAATGGATGAGCAAAGGAGGAAGAAGGCGTGGGTAGAAAAAGGTGAGACCTTATCCCTTTATAAGGGCGGACGAAACTATGCGCCCCCCACTAGACTAGTAAAACTCACTTATCCTCCAAGCGTCGTAATTGGTGGCGCGGTTGGGTTACCCACGCCCATATTGATGAGAATCCCGTGATAAGGGGAACACGATCTCTGCTTTGACAAGACATGTCAAGAAACCACCTCGCGTTATGTGCGGGGCTGGTTAAAGAAAAACGGTTCGAATAATTACCAGGCCATGTCATGATGTCATGCTGCGAAAACGTGTCAGCAGATTAGATTTGTGGAAATATTATTCTCTCTACGGTGGTATGTGGAACTTATTTTGCAAGGTCGGACACTATCCTTGTATTCAAACTCTTATGTGGTGTATCCGGAGGAGGAACCCGCCTTGCAATGCCGAAGACAACACTGCGCGCCGGACTCATCGTCATTGAAGCCTAGTTCAGGGGCTACTAAGGGAGTCCTAGATTAGGGGGTCTCCGGACAGCCGGGCTATATCCTTTGGCCGGATTGTTAGACTATGAAGAAACAAGATTGAAGACTTCGTCCCGTGTCCGGATGGGACTCTACTTGGCGTGGAAGGCAAGCTAGGCAATACGGATATGGATATCTCCTCCTTTGTAACCGACCTTGTGTAACCCTAGCCTCCTCCCGTGTCTATATAAACCGGAGGTTTTAGTCCGTAGGACGACATATATCATACCATAGGCCAGCTTCTAGGGTTTAGCCTCTCTGATCTCATGGTAGATCAACTCTTGTACTACTCATATTATCAATAATAATCAAGCAGGACGTAGGGTTTTACCTCCATCAAGAGGGACCGAACCTGGGTAAAACATCGTGTCCCCTGCCTCCTGTTACCTCCGCCTTGGATGCACAGTTTGGGACCCCCTACCCGAGATCCGCCGGTTTTGACACCAACAACTCCCGTGCCACAAACTGGATACCTCTGGGAAGGAACCCTCTGGCCATGGAGCATTAGCGCTTTTTCTTATTACGGCACCTCCGCACTCCACGTGCAGCCCCTCGATCATCTTCGGCTTCACATTGAAGGTCTTGAGCCACAGGCCGAAGTGAGGGGTAGTGCGGAGGAAGGCCTCACATACGACGATGAATGACAAGATGTGAAGGAGGGAATCCAGGGCCAGATCATGGAAATCCAGCCCATAATAGAACATGAGTCCCCTAACAAAGGGATCCAGAGCTAGGCCTAGTCCTCGGAGGAAGTGAGAGACAAACACAACACTCTCGTTGGGTTCGGGAGTGGGGATGACCTGCCCTCGGGCGGGCAGCCTGTGCAAGATTTCGGCGGTCAGATATCTGGCCTCTCTCAGCTTCTTGATGTCCTCCTCTGTGACAGAGGAGAAGGCATCCACCGACCTTGGAGGTTGGATCCGGACATAGTTGAAGGTCCGAAGTGCCTGACCTGAGCCTGGGGTGTTGGAACTCGAGGTGGGGGAAGGATTTGATTGAGCGCAAGAGGAAAAAGGGACATGTCTTGGCCTCTCTATAAAAGGGTGAATGTCAAGCGTCCTCCTCGTGGCCGTTTTGGGGCTCGCCTAAAATCAAGGAGTCATACCAACGGGCACAAGTGGGTTACCCACGTCCGTATTGATGAGAATCCCGTAATAAGGGGGACATGATCTCTGCTTCGACCAGACGTGTCAAGAAAACCGCCTCACAATATGTGCGGTGCTGGTTGAGAAAAACGGTTCGAATAATGACCGGGCCATGATGTAATGTCATACTGTCAAAACACGTCAGCAGATTAGATTTGTGGAAATATTATTCTCTCTACGGTGGTATGTGGAACTTGTTTTGCAGAGTCGGACACTATCCTTGTGTTCAAAATCTTGCATGGAGTATTCGGAGGAGGAACCCGCCTTGCAATGCCGAAGACAATACTGCGCGCTGGACTCATCATCATTGAAGCCTGGTTCAGGGGCTACTGAGGCAGTCCTAGATTAGGGGGTCTCCGGACAGCCGGACTATATCCTTTGGCCGGACCATTGGACTATGAAGATACAAGATTGAAGACTTCGTCCCGTGTCCGGATGGGACTCTCCATGGCGTGGAAGGCAAGCTAGGCAATACGGATATGAAGATCTCCTCCCTTGGTAACTGACTCTGTGTAACCCAAGCCGCCTCCGGTGTCTATATAAACTGGAGGGTTTAGTCCGTAGGACAACATATACAATCATACCATAGGCAAGCTTCTAGGGTTTAGCCTCTACGATCTCGTGGTAGATCAACTCTTGTAATACTCATATCATCAAGAACAATCAAGCAGGACGTAGGGTATTACCTCCATCAAGAGGGCCCGAACCTGGGTAAACATCGTGTCCCCTGCTTCCTGTTACCATCCGCCTTAGACGCACAGTTCGGGACCCCCTACCCGAGATCCGCCGGTTTTGACACCGACACTCCATTCTTCGGAATAATGGAGCGAGCAACTGACTTATTGGAAATAATACATACTAATGTATGCGGTCCGATGAGTGTTGTGACTGGCGGCGGGTATCATTATTTTCTAACCTTCATAGATGATTTGAGCAGATATGGGTATATCTACTTAATGAAACATAAGTCTGAAACATTTGAAAAGTTCAAAGAATTTTAGAGTGAAGTGGAAAATTATCGTAACAAGAAAATTAAGTTTCTACGATCTGACCATGGAGGTGAATATTTGAGTTATGAGTGTGGTCTTCATTTGAAACAATGTGGAATAGTTTCGCAACTCACGCCATCTGGAACACCACAGCGTAATGGTGTGTCCGAATGACGTAACTGTACTTTATTAGATATGGTGCGATCTATGATGTCTCTTACTGATTTATTGCTATCGTTTTGTGGTTATGCTTTAGAGACAGTTGCATTCACGTTAAATAGGGCACCATCTAAATCCTTTGAGACGACACCATATGAATTGTGGTTTGTCAAGAAACCTTAGCTGCCATTTCTTAAAGTTTGGGGCTGCGATGCTTACGTGAAAATGCTTCAACTTGATAAGCTCGAACCCAAATCGGAGAAATGTGTCTTCATAGGATACCCAAAGGAGACTGTTGGTTACACCTTCTATCACAGATCCGAAGGCAAGATATTCGTTGCTAAGAATGGATCATTTCTAGAGAAGGATTTTATCTCGAAAGAAGTGAGTGGGAGGAAAGTAGAACTTGATGAGGTAATTGTATCTTCTCCTGAATTGGAAAGTAGTTCATCACAAAAATCAGTTCTGGTGATTCAACACCAATCAATGAGGAAGCTAGTGATGATGACCATGAAACTTCAAATCAAGTTACTACCGAACCTCATAGGTCAACCAAGGTACGATCCGCACTAGAGTGGTATGGTAATCCTATTCTGGAGGTCATATTACTTGACCGTGACGAACCTAAGAACTATGAGGAAGTGATGATGAGCCCAGATTCCGCGAAATGGCTTGAAGCCATGAAATCTGAGATGGGATCCATATATGAGAACAAAGTGTGGACTTTGGTTGACTTGCCCGATGATCGGCAAGCCATAGAAAATAAATGGATCTTCAAGAAGAAGACTGACACTGATAGTAATATTACTGTCTACAAAGCTCAACTTGTTGCGAAAGGTTTTCGACAAGTTCAAGGACTTGACTACGACGAGACCTTCTCACCCGTAGCGATGCTTAAGTCTGTCTGAATCATGTTAGCAAATGCCGCATTTTATGATTACGAAATTTGGCAAATGGATGTCAAAACTGCATTCCTTTATGGATATCTTAAAGAAGAGTTGTATATGATGCAACCAGAAGGTTTTGTCGATCCTAAAGGTGCTAAAAAAGTGTGCAAGCTCCAGTGATCCATTAATGGACTCGTGCAAGCCTCTCGGAGTTGGAATATACACTTTGATGATCAAAGACCATGGTTTTATACAGACTTGCGGTGAAGCCCGTATTTATAAGAAAGTGGGTGGGAGCACTACAGCCTTTCTGATAAGTATATGTGAATGGCATATTGATGATCAAAAATGATGTAGAATTTTCTGGAAAGCATAATGAGTGTTTGAGAGGAGTTTTCAAAGAAAGACCTTGGTGAAGCTGCTTACATGTTGAGCATCAAGATCTATAGAGATAGATCAAGACGCTTCATAAGTTTTTTCAATGAGTACATACCTTGACAAGATTTTGAAGTAGTTCAAAATGGAACAGTCAAAGAAGCAGTTCTTGCATGTGTTGCAAGGTGTGAAGTTGTGTGAAGACTCAAAACCCGACCATGGTAGAAAATAGAAAGAGAATGAAAAGTCATTCCCTATGCCTCACTCATAGGTTCTATAAAGTATGCTATGTTGTGTACCAGACCTATTGTGTACCTCACCATGAGTTTGGCAAGAGGGTACAATAGTGATCCAGGGGTGGATCACTGGACAACGATCAAAATTATCCTTAGTGGAATAAGGATATGTTTCTCGGTTATGGAGGTGACAAAAATTTCATCGTAAAGGGTTGCGTCGATGCAAGCTTTGACACTGATCCGGGTGACTCTAAGTCTCACTCTGGATACATATTGAAAGTGGGAGAAATTAGCTAGAGTAGCTCCATGCAGAGCATTGTAGACATAGAAAATTGCAAAATACATATGGATCTGAATGTGGCAGACCCATTGACTAAACTTCTCTCACAAGCAAAACATGATCACACCTTAGTACTCTTTGGGTGTTAATCAAATGGTCATGTGAATTAGATTATTGACTCTAGTAAACCCTTTGGGTATTGGTCACATGGCGATGTGAACTATTGGTGTCAAATCACATGGCGATGTGAACTAGGTTATTGACTCTAGTGCAAGTGGGCGACTGAAGGAAATATGCCCTAGAGGCAATAATAAAGTTGTTATTTATATTTCCTTATATCATGATAAATGTTTATTATTCATGCTAGAATTGTATTAACCGGAAACTTAGTACATGTGTGAATACATAGACAAACAGAGTGTCCCTAGTATGCCTCTACTTGACTAGTTTGTTAATCAAAGATGGTTAAAGTTTCCTAACCATGGACATGTGTTGTCATTTGATGAACAGGATCACATCATTAGAGAATGATGTGATGGAAAAGACCCATCCATTACCTTAGCCTTATGATCGTTTAGTTTTATTGCTATTGCTTACTTCATGACTTATACATATTCCTCTGACTATGAGATTATGCAACTCCTGAATACCGTAGGAACACCTTGTGTGCTATCAAACATCACAACGTAACTAGGTGATTATAAAGTTGCTCTACAGGTGTCTCTGAAGGTGTTTGTTGGGTTGGCATAGATCAAGATTAGGATTTGTCACTCCGAGTATTGGAGAGGTATCTCTGGACCCTCTCAGTAATGCACATAACTATAAGCCTTGCAAGCAATGTAACTAATGAGTTAGTTGCAGGATGATGCATTACGGAACGAGTAAAGAGACTTGCCGGTAACGAGATTGAACTAGGTATGATGATACCGACGATCGAAGCTCGGGCAAGTAACATACCGATGACAAAGGGAATAACGTATGTTGTTATGCGGTTTGACCGATAAAGATCTTCGTAGAACATGTAGGAGCCAATATGAGCATCCAGGTGCCGCTATTGGTTATTGACCGGAGATGTGTCTCGGTCATGTCTACATAGTTCTCGAACCCGTAGGGTCCACACGCTTAATGTTCGATGACGATTTGTATTATGAGTTATGTGTTTTGGTGATCGAAGTTTGTTCGGAGTCCCGGATGAGATCACAGACATGATGAGGAGTCACGAAATGGTTGAGAGGAAAAGATTGATATATTGGAAGGTTATATACGGACACCGGAATGGTTCTGATAAGGTTCGGAGATTTTTCGGAGTACCGGGAGGCTAATGGAACCCCCGGGAAAGTTAATGGGCCTAATGGGCCATAGTGGAGGCAGGCCACGGGAGGAGACGCGTGCCCCCCTTGCCCCAATCCGAATTGGAAAAGGGGAGGGGGCGCGGCCCCCCTCTTTCGTGCTCCCTCTCTCTCCCTTCCCCTTTCCCCCTCTATGTTGGAAGGAAAGGGGGGCCGAATCCTACTTGGAACGGAGTCCTAGTAGGACTCCCCCCATGTCGTGCCCCCCTTGGGTCGGCCTCCTCCTCCATCCCTCCTTTATATACGTGGGCAGGGGGCACCCCAAAGCACAACAGTTGTTCCTTAGCCGTGTGCGGTGCCCCCCTCCACAGTTTACCACCTCGGTCATATTGTCGTAGTGCTTAGGCGAAGCCCTGCACGGATCACATCACCAACACTATCGCCATGCCATCATGCTGACGGAACTCTCCCTTGACCCTCTACTAGATCAAGAGCTCGAGGGACATCATCATGCTGAATGTGTGCTAAACACGGAGGTGCCGTACGTTCGGTACTTGGATCAGTTGGATTGTGAAGATGTTCGACTACATCAACCGCGTTACTAAATGCTTCCGCTTTCATTCTACGAGGGTACATGGACACACACTCCCGTCTCGTTGCTATGCTTCTCCTAGATAGTTCTTGCGTGATCATAGGAAATTTTTTGAATTACTACATTCCCCAATAGTTGGCGACTCGGTAATAAAGTTAAGAAGGCCCAATAAGCCAAGACATGAAAGCCTGGAGGCGGCTTATGACGTGGGCTGATTGAAGGACCAAGACCCGGAGATGGAGCATGACCCGAAGGTGTAAGCCGCCCAAGGACGACTTTCCTAGCAAGGCAATGCGACTTAGAACTAGGGTCGGTCACATTGTGTGACCCGACCTGGACTCTTGTAAAGCCCAGGGCCTCGACCTGTGTATATAAAGGCGAGTCCCTGCAGCGAGTAAGTTAAGTTATAATCAATCGATAGCTAGGTTAAGCGATTCCGCTCCTTTGTAACCGATACTCAATCAATACAACATAAAGCAGGACATAGCCTTTTACCTCGTTGATGAGGTGCCGAACCTGGGTAAACTCGTGTGTCTCTCGTCCCGCTCAACCCCTTTAAGCTAATCACCATAGCCATGGCCTCGCACCTAAGTCCTTTCATGAGGACATCTGTCGTGACAAAACCACGACACCGGTGGATTGCTTTTTTTACTGTCTGTGTGGTCTTTGGATGTGTTTTTAGAAGGGGCAGTGATCTGCGCTGGCGTGCCGGCCCAACTGTAGCCCCAGCCGTCCAATGCAGATAGGTAGGGCCGCCAGATCTGCGCACGAGCCTCCACAAAATGAACCGTTGCCGCAAAATCAAACTAGATTGTTGTGACAGTTCATTTGACTCCTCACAGCGAGGAAACAGGGGAGCTGCTTCCTCCCGCATCTGCCCGTCCCTGATCAATGGTGACAGCGGCCGGATCCACCGTTTTTCTTGTTCTCGGCCGACGAATCAACCAGAGGAGGGGATCCCCATCTATCACGCGACCTTGGATTTGCTTGGACCATGTCTTACATCTGTGGCGACCTTCTTGTTGCCATGGATTTGGGCTCGACCTCTAGGGTGAGCTCCACTGCTATTCATGGCCAAAATCCTCTAAGGCGGCAAGACCCTGGTGGTAGTGTATCGATGGTGCAATGGTACGTCACCCCTGGTGTTGTCTTCCAAGATGCAACACAGCATGACCGGGATGAATTTGATCTGGTATGAAAAGCAGACCCTAGATCCTTTCTCTCATAAAAAAATGTTGCAACCTTTGATTTCAATTGATGAGCATAAAAAATGTTTTCAAGAACTTGTGGTGATTATTCTGAATTTTTCTGAAAATGAAAATAATGCTAGTAAAATGTTTCTTACTTCTCTTTGTTAATAAAATGTTACAACTATATAGTGTAGTTGCTACATGCTACATGCAGGAATTGGTTTCAAAAATAATGCAAACAAAGGGATGCTACATCCTTGTGTTTGATGATCCAAAGATGTTTGACCCCCTGTTCTACATGCTAATATGTTGTTTCAAATGTTTGTTGGAAAAAGAACCTGAAAAAACCCTATGCTACATGTGTTGGTTGTAAAACATTATGCTATGATTGTAGCAAAAAAACTTGTTTTGGATGTGTGTTTCACATGCAGCGTCCACTATTTTTTGCCTTTTTTGAATAGTTTTTGACACAGCAAACAAAAATTGACTTCGACACTGATTTTGTTGCAAAATATTGCTCTCGAGCCATCGATTTTCATTAATGATGATCTGCAAAATGATGTGGAACAAGAGGAAGAGGATGCAAATGATCTGAATGATCCTTCGGGAACGGATAGTGAGGACACCATGTAGCAGAACACGGGTGGTGCAGCCCATGTGAATGCCCAAGTTGCGGGTAACAATGCCAATGGAAATGCTTCAACACTTGTTGATGAACCTGATGAAGATATATCTTCGCAACCAATTGTCCCTTTTGTTGGAATGGTTTTTGACAATGTTGAAGAAGCTCAACGAGTGTACAATGATTATGCAATGAAGATGGGTTTTGGAACTCGAATTGTGACATCAAGGCATAGTAGGAGAAGATGCTCGGAGGAGAAGGGCATCTTAATCTATAGATTTTTTGAGTGCATACACTCTTGGAGAAATCCTTCCAAGAATGTTGGTGGAAGAATTTCTGACGGTGCTGCAAAAAACCATTCTGATGATGCTGACATGAGCTATGCTAGTCATAAAAAATCAACAAGCAAACAAGTTGGCATCTATATGGATGTGAGCGACAAGAGGCAACAAAATAGTTTGGAGCAGTATGATTGCAAGGCGCATATGGGTGTTAGCCTTCAAGATTGTAGCTGGGTTGTGACAATTTTTGAGGCCAATCACACACACCAGCTCATGTTGTAGAGGGGGTGTCGAAGATTTTGTCGCTCTCATAGAAATATCCCGGATGCAAACATCCAATATATCACCTCACTCCACTATCGCAACATATCAATAGCAAATATGACAGGCTTGCTTGGAGATGGATGGTGTTGCAATCCAAGGAGTTTGTCTTATGTGAAGACTAATGTGACAAATGTAGGAGCAAACTTGCTAAAGGGCCTTTCAGAGCATGATCTAGAGCCTACCATTGAGTACTTTAAGAGAAGACAAGTGGAGAACCCCAAATTCTTTTATTCGAAGCTATAATAAGATGGAGTTGTTAGGGCACTTTTCTGGGTTGATGGGAGAACAAGGACCTTGTATCCAAAGTACAAAGATTGTGTGTTTTGACACCACATTATGCACAAATTGCTACAACCTGCCTTTGGCGCCAAATGTTGGCATTAAAAACCACACACACACACACACACACACACACACACATTGTTTGCTTTGAGTGTGCTTTGCTGCCCGATGAGACCATTGAAACTTTCAAGTGGGTCTTCCAACAATGGATGTTGGCAATGAATAACGAGCATCCATTGAACAATATGACTAATCAAGACCAGGCAATGGCTACAACCATCTCAAAGGTGTTCCAATGTTGCAAGTGGCACATCTTCCGGGTTGCAAGAATAAAGCTAGGGAAGATGCTGGGCAAGGATGAGCCCTTTGCTGCAGCATTCTATGGTTGCATCAACGGGTCAGATATCATTGAGGAGTTTGAAGAAAGGTGGTAGCAGATGGTCGAGTTATTTAGTGTGGCTGATAAGATACACCTCAAAAACATGTGGAACAATAGGGAGATGCGGGCTCCTATTTCCTTTAGGCAAAAGTTCTTCCCATTCACAGACACAATCGAGCGGTCTGAGGGCCTGAATTTCTACTTCAAGACATTAAATCATCATGGAGACTCGATTTGGATGTTTGTGAAACAGTTTGAGCTTTGCTAGGACCTAATGCTTGACTGCGAGGACAATGTTGGCTTCATCAATGAAACAACGAGACCACCGCTATGGGGGAAGTAAGTCCAGTTCATGTAGCATTTCTTCCATTTTTAGGCATCTTTTTTTTGCTGTTTTGCAGTACAGTTTGGTTGCAGCATTCCTTTTAAACATATGTAGCAAACCTTATTGATGTTGTAGCCTTTTTTGTTTGCAGTTACAACATTGAAAAGCAGGTTGCAGATTTCTATACCAGAGAGGTATTTCCTAAGTTTCAAAAACCATTGGACAAATCAGGAGGCTTTGGCCTGCAATATCATGTGCAAGGGGACATCGTCTGGTTTTGCCTTGTTGCAAACGATGGCGTCAACTCTAAAGTTACATGTTGCGTGTTGCCCCTGAAGATCAGACATACATGTGCAACTACAACATGTTTGAGATGTGTAGGATGATCTGCCCACATATCATCCGTGTCATGGTGCATCTGAATGTGCAAACAATACCTGTGAGATACATTGGAGATGTATCCATGTGTTCCCTCCCTTGGCCCAATATGCCCATTAACTCCTCGTAGGTCTCCCGGAACCCCTTCCGGTGATCCGATGAATACCCAGTGCATTCTGAAACCTTTCCAGAGACCAAATAGCATCATCATATATATCGATCTTTACCTGCGGACCATTCCGGAGCTCCTCGTCATGTTTGTGATCTCATCCGGCACTATGAACAACATTCGGTCACCAACACACATAACTCGCATAATACTACATTGTCAACGAACGTTAAGTGTGCAGACCCTACGGGTTCGAGAAGGATGTAGACATGACCGAGACACTTCTCTGGTCAATAACCAATAGTGGGACTTGGATGCCTATATTGGTTCCTACATATTCTACGAAGATCTTTATCGGTCGAACCTTTATGATAACATATGTAATTCCCTTTGTTTGTCGGTATGTTACTTTTTCGAGATTCGATCATCGGTATCTCCATACCTAGTTCAATATCGTTACCATCAAGTCTCTTTACTTGTTCTGTAATACATCATCTCGTAACTAACTCCTTAGTTACTTTGCTTGCAAGCTTCTTGTGATGTTGTATTACCGAGAGGGCCCAGAGATACCTCTCCGGTACATGGAGTGACAAATCCCAATCTTAATCCATGCCAACTCAACAGACACCTTCAGAGATACCCATAGAGCATCTTTATGATCACCCAGTTATGTTGTGACGTTTGATAACACATACGGCATTCCTCTGGTATCCGGGAGTTGCATGATCTCATGGTCGAAGGAATATGTATTTGACATTAAGAAAGGAGTAGCAATAAACTGAACGATCAAATGCTAAGCTAACGGATGAGTCTTGTCCATCACATCATTATCCTAATGATGTGATCATGTTATCAAGTTGCAACACATGTCTATGGTTAGGAAACCTTAACCATCATTTGATCAACGAGCTAGCCTAGTAGAGGCGCACTAGGGACACGATATTTGTTTATATATCCACACATGTATTTAAGTTTTTGGTCAATACAATTCTAGCATGAATAATAAACCTTTATCATGAATAAGAAAATATAATAATAACCACTTTCTTATTGCCTCCAGGGCATATTTCTAACAGTTATTTCTCCTCGCATATATATACTACATCGCCACCGTTCCCAAATCCACTTCTCCTCTTCGCCTCCGTCACTTTTCGAAGCCCTACTGCACAGCTCCACCTTGAGCTCGACGTCGTCGATCATCTTCACCACTTTGCTACCGCAAAGATGTCGTCGGAGTCATTCCTCGCCGCCGCGGATCATCTTCCTCCTTGTGCCGCCGTAGTTGCTGCACATCACCAAGTTAGGGTATGAATAGTGCGAACTCGTTCTTCCATTCATCCTGTTCAAGTTCGTCCACGGTAGAAATTACCTCTATTTACCGCATTTATGAGATCTTTACTAATAGGTAACTTGTGCAGATGTAGTTTGTAGAAGTCCCTCGCATCCATTTTTTTAGATCTAGGGTTTGTGTTATGTCTCGTACAAACGGAATGCTTAGCATGTTAACTAGTATATTCTTTGAACCTACTAGTTCATTCTACACATTTCTTTCATCCAAAACATTTCTCAAAGTCTGCGTCTAATTCTTCTTCAAAATGTTTTCTTTCATCAAAAACATCATTGTGAACATTCTTCGCCTTGTCCCCCTTTTCCCCTCGCATTTATCCTTACTCACGGGTAAATGCAGTCAGTTGAGGATTCGGCTCGACTAGTGAGCATGGCTGACGATGATGATGATGTTCTGGGTACAGCAGATGAATCCAAAGCTCTGAATGCCAAGGGCCCAATGATAGGTTGATGACCCACAAGTATAGGGGATCAATTGTAGCTCTTTTCAATAAGTAGGAGTGTCGAACCCAATGAGGAGCAGAAGGAAATGACAAGTAGTTTTCGGTAAGGTATTGTCTGCAAGTGCTGAAATTGTAAGTAGCGAGTAGTTTTATAGCAAGATAATTTGTAACGAGCAAGTAACGATAATAGTAACAAAAGTGCAGCAAGGTAGCCCAATCCTTTTGAGGCAAAGGACATGCCAAAATGGTCTCTTATGGTAAGCAAAGCGTTCTTGAGGGTACATGGGAATTTCATCTAGTCACTTTCATCATGTTGATTTGATTTGTGTTCACTACTTTGATAATTTGATATGTGGGTGGACTGGTGCTTAGGTGCTGTTCTCACTTGAAAAAACCTCCTACTTATGATTAACCCTCCCGCAAGCATCCACAACTACGAGAAAAGTATTAAGAATATATTCTAACCATAGCATTAAACTTTTTGGATCCAATTGGTCCCTTACAAAATAGCGCATAAACTGGGGTTTAAGCTTCTGTCACTCTCGCAACCCACCATCTAATTGCTACTCCACAATGCATTCCTTAGGCCCAAATATGGTGAAGTGTCATGTAGTCGACGTTCACATGACACCACTAAGGGAATAACAACATACATACTATCAAAATATCGAACACATATTAAGTTCACATGATTACTTGCACCATGATTTCTCCCGGACCTCAAGAACAAAAGTGACTACTCACAAATGATAAACATGTTCATGATCAGAGGAGTATTAAATAGCATAATGGATCTGAACATATAATCTTCCCCCAAATAAACCATATAGTAATCAACTACAAGATGTAATCAACACTACTAGTCACCCACAAGTACCAATCTATAGTTCCGGTAACAAGACTAAACACAAGAGATGAACTAGGGTTTGAGAGGAAATGGTGCTGTTGAAGATATTGATGGAGATTGCCCTCCCCAAGATGGGAGAGTTGTTGGTGATGATGATGACGATGATTTCCCCCTCCGGGAGGGAAGTTCCCCCGGCGGAATCGCTCCGCTGGAGGGCAAAAGTGCTCCTGCCCAAGTTCCGCCTCGAGGCGGCGGCGCTTCATCCCGAAAATCCTCCTCTTGTTTTTTTCTAGGTCAAAACCACTTATATACCAGAAGATGGGCACCGGAGGTGGGCCGAGGAGGCCACAACCCACCAGGACGCGCCTGGGGGGCCTGGCGTGCCCAGGTGGGTTGTGCCCACCTAGTGGCCCCCTCCGGTGTTTATTAGCTCTAGTGTTTCTCAAATAATCCATAAAAATCTCCGTAAAGTTTTAGCTCATTTGGAGTTGTGAAGAATAGGTGGCTTGACGTAGCTTTTCCAGGTCCGGATTTCCAGCTACCAGAATTCTCCCTCTTGGTGTGTTCCTTGCAAATTATGAGAGAAAAGGCATTAGAATTACTCCAAAAAGCATTATTATGGATAAAAACATTATAAATAATAGTAAGAAAGCATGATGCAAAATGGACGTATCAACTCCCCCAAGCTTAGACCTCTCTTGTCCTCAAGCAAAAACCAAAATCGAAAAACATGTCCACATGCTTTGAGAGAGAGGTGTCGATAAAAACAAAATACGGACATAGAAGCATCATGTTGATTATTATAAAAGCAACAAAGTTAAACATAGGACTTTTATCGTAGAACTTTTATCATATACTTCTCATGAATAAGTAATAGTCCATCACACAATCAAAGTATAAAGCAAAAACTCTATTAGAAACCAACAAACTATGTTCTCAGTTAACTTTGCAACTACAATTCATCATCTTTTCAGGAAGGGTCACGTGTCGGAGCCTTTAGGAAAGTCCACATACTCAACCATCATATAGTCTTCTATGATTGCTAACACTCACCTTGTATCCATGAACAAAACGTTTCAACCGGACACATAGAAAGATAGGGCTTATGATTTTGCCTCCCAACATACTCCCCTCAAGGGTGATGTCAACAATAATACCTCATGCTATCTATATTCAACTGGACATATGTGCCTAGATCTTTCCTCACCAAATGATGCTTGCCAAAAGAGAAAAATAAAAGGAACAGAGGGAGAACTTTGACTCTTTGCATAAAAGTAAAAGATAGGCCCTTCGCAGAGGGAAGCAGAGGTTGCCATGCGCTTATTTGTTTGTATGCTCAATCCCTTAGTGCAAGAGAACGTCACGTTGTATTGCCCCTTAAGATGACAACCTTTATTATGCAGTCTATCGCTTTTATTCTTTGTCATCCAAGTTCGTACAATGCTCAATTTTCTCTTACACTAAATGTAACGCCTTCAATACGGCTATATCTCCCATGTGTCGAAGCACAACTTAGAGGCATAACCGCATTGAAAGCAATGTCGCAAGTGAGGTAATCTTCACACAACCCATGTAATACATAAGGGAAAGAAATACATAGTTGGCTTGCAATCGCCACTTCACACAATTACATGAATAAAGCATTACATCATCCAGATACACTCAGGGTCCGGCTACGGAACCAAAAATAAAAGAAGACTACCCCAAAAGCTACACAGATCCCCGATCGACCCCAGCTGGGCTCCACTACTGATCAACTAGAAACGGAACAACATAAAGGCCAAGATCTTCATCGAGCTCCTCCTTGAGCTTGGTTGTGTCACCTGCTCGGTAACATCGGCACCTGCAAACTGGTTTTGGAAGTATCTGTGAGTGACGGGGACTTAGCAATCTCACACCCTCGCGATAAAGACTATTTAAGCTTATAGGAAGGGTAAAAGGTATGAGGTGGAGCTGCAGCAAGCGACTAGCATATATGGTGGCTAAACATACGCAAATGAGAGCGAGAAGAGAAGGCAAAGCACGGTCGATAAAAGTATGATCAAGAAGTGATCCTAGAACAACCTACGTCAAACATAACTCCAACACCGTGTTCACTTCTCGGACTCCGCCGAGAAGAGACCATCACGGTTACACACGCGGTTGATGTATTTTAGTTAAGGTCGACTTCAGGTTTTCTACAACCGGACATTAACAAATTCCCATCTGCCCATAACCGCGGGCACGGCTTTCGAAAGTTCAAAAATCCCTGCAGGGGTGTCCCAACTTAGCCCATCACAAGCTCTCACGGTCAATGAAGGATACTCCATCTCCCAAGACAATCCGATCAGGCTCGGCATCCAGGTTACAAGACATCCTCGACAATGGTAAAACAAGTCCAGCAACACCACCCGAATGTGCCGACAAATCCCGATAGGAGCTGCACATATCTCGTTCTCAGGGCACATTCAGATGAGCAATCCGTACAACTAAAACCAGCCCTCGAGTTTCCCCGAGGTGGCGCTGCAAGGGGCTCTAGTTTGGACCAACACTCAGAGGAGCACTGGCCCGGGAGGGGGGGGGTTAAAATAAAGATGATCCTTGAGTCTGCAGAACCCAAGGGAAAGAAAAGGCTAGGTGGCAAATGGTAAAACCAAGGTTGGGCATTGCTGGAGGAGTTTTATTCAAGGCGAACTGTCAAGGGGTTCCCATTATAACCCAACCGCATAAGGAATGCAAAATCCGGGAACATAACACCGATATGACAGAAACTAGGGCGGCAAGAGTGTAACAAAACACTAGGCATAAGGCCAAGCCTTCCACCCTTTACCAAGTATATAGATGCATTAATTATATAAGAGATATTGTGATATCCCAACAAGTAAACATGTTCCAACAAGGAACAACATCTCCATGTTCCAACAAGGAACAAACTTCATCTTCACCTGCAACTAATAACGCTATAAGAGGGGCTGAGCAAAGCGGTAACATAGCCAAACAACGGTTTGATAGGACAAGGTGGGTTAGAGGCTTGGTTCAACAGTATAAGAGGCATAATAAGCAAGTGGTAGGTATCGCAGCATAGGCATAGCAAAAGAGCGAGCAACTAGCAAGCAAAATAGAAGTGATTTCGAGGGTATGGTCATATTGCCTGATATCCCGCAAGGAAGAAGAACGAGTCCATGAAGAAGACAAACGGACGTAGACGAATGGGTCCTCAAAAACGCGACATTATCGGAACCAACCCGAAGAAGCAAACACCGGAAAGAAGCACACAACATAGTAAACAACCAACACATGAACATGGTATGATATGCGGGATGCGGGATGCTATGCATATGCATGATTTGCAAGGGAATGAATGAACCTGGCCGCAAATTGGGAATCCAAGAGTGCCACTGGAAAGGTGAGGTGATTTCGGTTGAAATCGATATAAAGATCACCGGAATCGGATGCACGGTTTGGAAATGGCAAGCAAAACAAATATGGCACCGGTCTGCGATAAACAGCAAGTAGCCATCTAAATGCGTCAAGATAAATATGCTACATCACTCAAACATAGCAACAAAATACATGGCAGGGATCCACTCATGATGCTTAACAAAAGATGAACACTGAGCTACAGCCAATTCATCCATTAACAGGTTCAAACAAGCATGGCAAAAGTGCAAATGATAACAGGTTTCAGACTTAATGAAATTAACACAAGTCTGGAATTTAACATCAGGAAGCACACTTTAGAGCATGAAAACTACATGTTACAAGAACTTAACGTGGCAAAGCAAGGCATGGCATGAAGCTACTCAAAGCACTTAACAAAATCCCCTTAGTGACCTTGAGCCAAAAGGGATCAGAGAAAACAATTGCAAGCATGTGAACATAGCAAAAACATAAACAGATCTCAGACTTAGTGAAAAACTGGAGCATGCAAAACAGTTAACGAGTAGGCATGTTTACGAGCTCGATGCACTCACTACAGAGCATGGCAAGACCAACTAAGCATACACCCATCAAGAAGACATGGCATAGAAGCTAGACATGGCAAGAACAACAACATAGCATGCACGAATCAATAGCAACATCCTCGGCCAAATCGCTAACAAGTCAACAATCTGCCAGGATACATGATATAGTAAAAGTAGAGCTCGATTGACTCAAGCTAGGGTGCTCCATAAATGCAAACAAAGACATGGATGGATAGAGCACCACAATGTTAACAAATCATCCTTACTGATCATCCTCAAAAGAGGCGCGGATCACTAGGAAACAACATGAACATAAGGCATACCGACAAAATCAGGACAAGGACTTAGTGAAATTCTAAGTCCCTGAAATCAGCATTACCGATTATGCTACTTTGCAAGCTTGTGCTAGTCACCACACATATCACAAAAATACATGGTAAGCACCTCTGTAAAGATGGCATGACATATAACAAAACTCATGTAGGACTCAGGAGCATATCATGCACACATTAATCATGGCAAAAATGACAAAATGCCATTTGCTGAAACAGATCTGACAAATTACTCACATAGCCCTCTTCCAACAGCATTTCGGGCATCAAGATAAGCTCAAATGAAAATGATGCAATGAGATGAAATGATATACTCGTTGAGACGAACATTTTGATATGCTACACGCACAAATCGGAGCTACGGATGCAGAGTTATGGCATGATGAACAGAGCTAGAAATTATGCAGATGTGGGGGCTTAGCAGTTTTTCCAGAAAAAAAAACATGATGAGCGCGAAATAATTAAAAGATGCATGGGCGGGGTTTAAACAGGTTCTCACCATGGGCCGAGGCCCAGGTGAGGAGGAGGCAGGTCGGGTCGGTGGAGATGGGCTTGGATCTGGGCTCCGCGAGGACGTCGTCCTCCTCCCGATCCCGCCTGGATCGGGGAGGCAGGAGGCAGCGGGCGGCGGCGCGAGGCCGGAAGTGGCCGGGGCGAGGCGGAGGCGGCGGGATCCGGCCGGCCGGCACCGGATCAGGGCGGTGCTGGTGGCGGGGATGGCCGGGAGGCGCGGAAGGGCACGTGCACGGAGAGGCGACGGCGGCCGGAGTCCGAGGCAACGGCGAGGGTCGTCGGCGTTAGGGAGGCGCGGCGGCCGGTGATGGGGTGCGTGGCGGCGCGCGGTTCCTGAGGCGGCGGGGCATGCGCGGGAGGCCGCGGGTAGGCGGTGGCGGCGAGATGGGCCTGCGCGGTGGAGACGGCGGCGATCGATGACATGGCGGGCGCGGATTGGCTGCGGCGGGCGGCATGATTTTCGTCCGCCTGGGACGGACATGTACGGCGGGCGAGAGGGGAAGAGAATTAGGGTTTCGGGGAAAAGATCCGAAAACGAAAATGGAGGGGTCTATTTATAGAGGTAGAGGGAGCTAGGAGAGTCCAAATGAGGTGCGGTTTTCGGCCACGCGATCGTGATCGAACGACTGAGACGATGGAGGAGGTTTAGGTGGGTTTTGGGCCACTTTGGAGGGGTGTTGGGCTGCAACACATATGAGGTCTTTTCGGTCCCTCGATTAACCGTTGGAGTATCTAGCGAAGTCCAAATGGCACGAAACTTGACAGGCGGTCTACCGGTAGTAAACCAAGGCCGCATGAAAAGTCTCGGTCCAATCCGTAAATGTTTAATCCCCACACATGAAAAGAGGTAGAAAGGGACACCGGGTGACATAGGAGCGCCGGATTGCAAAACGGACAACGGGGAAAATGCTCGGATGCATGAGACGAACATGTATGCAAATGAAATGCACATGATGACATGATATGTAATCCATGACACGCAAGAAATGACAACACAACAACAGCGAATAACTGGAGGACACCTGGCACATCGGCCTCGGGGGGTTACAACACTCCACCACTACGAGAGGATCTCGTACCGAGATCTAGAATGGCACCGGAGGGACAATGGAAGAGAAAGAGGAGAGGTAAAACTAAGTTGCTTCCTTGACAAACGAGTGAAACCAAAGAACCTTGAAAAGGTTAAGCCATTTCTCGAAAAGAATACAACGGAGATGAACGAAGTAGAAAACACTCCGTTAGGAAAAGGAAACAAGGAAGAACAAATTCAAACAACACTCCGGTTGGAAAGATATGCAAGACTTGATAAGATGAAAAAGAACTTGAGCAAAAGGCACAATACTCCAGATAAATGGGATAAGCGAGGAAAAGAATATGAACTTTTACAACGGGATGATGGTTGAAGAAAGCAATATCACAATGTCTCCGGAACAGAAGTGAGAATGGAATGGAATGAACGACGATAAACAAGATCTTGAGGGAGCATGCTTACAACAAATGGTAGAACGGAGTTGTTGGAAAAAACCAACAACGAAAAGAATAAGCTTGATATGGTCTTATGGAATACAGCTCAAAATATGAGGCGACAACCTGCCAAACAAGATTGGATTGATATGAACAAGAAGACGAGAAACTATTTCACCGGGAGGATAAATAAAGAACTTGGATCATTGATAAACACCATAAGAGCGACAATCCTTAAAGGAAAGCTTTAAGTGCAATATAGCCCAAGATAACTCCAATGAAGAGATTAATGGATTGGAAAGGATGTGTTGAGCGAAGGGAAAATGATGGATTTAGATATGTCACTCTTGAAAACCTTTTGATCCATGAAACACGAAGGGAAATTATCAACAATGACATAACACCACCTCAAAAGATATGCGTGAAAGAATTGCACTCCGGATTGCAAGATGGAGAATGCTTGAGCTCCTCTAAAAAGAATCTCAATGAAAACTTCGAGAAGGAATTAAATTGTTAATGAACCATCATGTAGAACCTTCATGAAGAACTCCGTTAAACAAAAGAATGATCAAACGGAAAGAAAGAGAAGTTGAAAACACAAGGTGAATCCTTGTACCGATTTAGATGAAACTCCATGGTGAAAAAAACTGTAAAGGTTGGAACTCTGGGAAAAAGAAGATGAAACAATTGAAACCGAGAATTTTTGATGAGCCTCCGGAATAAGGAATTGAGTTTACTTGATGAAACAAGAATAAGACTTACATTATGCTCATCCTTCACCAATTAAATTGATGACAAGCAAAAGGTTTGGCATACTACTTATTCTCATTGAAAAGATTAAGAGAGATATAAATGAAACTTGAGAAGGTCTTCAACGAACCACCGGTATAATCTGAAAGAACGAAAGAATTGATATGATAGCCAAGGAAGAGAGATCTTGAACGAACCACCGTAATTTTTTTTTGAAAATGAACGAATAAAAGATAAAGAACCACCGGGAAGGGAATGAAAGAAGATACTTGAGAGAATTTAGACACAAGTGAACGAATAGATCCCGAGCTGATTAGAGAAATATGAAAGATGCACCGGTAAGATTTGGAGAATGATAGCTGAAAGCTGAGAATGAATAAGTCTTCTGAAATGCTGGGCTTCGGAGAATCAAATTGAAAAGACTCCTAAATTACTCCGGAAGGGTGAAAAGAATTCTCACAATCGAAAACAATTGTAAGAGGATGGCAATCAAGCTAGAACCACGAATCTTTGAGAGAACGGATAAGATATGGAGGAAAAACTCATCTTCGGTCATCAAAATCTGAGAATTACGACGAGAAACAACACCATGAATCATTTAGGCACTTCGGAAGAATCCAAAAACGAAGAGGTTGTGCCAACAATGAAAAGAAATGAAAGATCTTGGAGAAAGGCATTTGACTGATCACAATTCATTCTTACATCAAACTTTGAAAAGAATTTTAAGGATATCTCCGGGAGAATTGGAAGAGTCAGGTAAGATCCTGGGAAAAGACCTATGGGTTAGGGCCCACTCAAAAGATACATCGTTCAATGATTTAAAAGAGAGAAAGCACCGGTTGAATTAAATGGCAAGAATGAGATAACAATCTCGAAAGAGCTTGAACGAATGCAGAGTGGAAACAGGAATCTTCGAGATATCTTCAGCACTCCGGAAACAATTGAATAGAGAGAAATGGATGATTACGAGGTGCACCGGCATAAGAAAAGCATTGGACAAAAAGAAAAGACAAAGCTCAATACCAAAGTTTGGATTGAATCCACCGGAGAAGGAAAATGAGTGAGGAATGACGAACTAGAAGAGCATCTTCATGTGAACCACCGGGTAAAACATTGAAAGAAAAGAATGAAGAGACTTCACAAGAATAAAAGGATGATTGATTAAGACATCGGATTCCTTGAAGAAAAAAGGGTGGGAGGGCGGGTAAAACAAAAGCAACTTGGAACGGATGAAGCAAACAACATTGAGAGAGCTTAGATTGAATCTTGCGGATGTTGAAAATGGACGGATCCGCTTGAAGAGAAGAAGACGGGTTGAAAGGATTGGCAAGAGAATCTCAATGATCAAGAGTGATTAGTATTCACATAGGAATATGAGAACACCACTTAGAAAAAGGTATGGAATCAACATTTGACTTCGAAGCAACTCGAATACCACAACTCAGCACAAAACAAAAGGATTGGCTTGCAGAATAAGCCGGAACAAGCATATGATAGAGATTTCGTCCGAAGTTTTCATGGTGGGGCCTACACGGGCTCGATCGTACAGCACCATCATGTACAAGGCAGTGTACATGACATACGGAGCGTCCCCGAGTCGGCATAGCCAAGGACTCTTTAAGACACAACGAGACCACTGTAAAACCAACCGTGAATAGGCGGACCACTAGACGTCGAACCCCAATTTCATATCATACACCTGTCGGAAAGATATCCTAAGAGCTACTTGAATTCCCACTTATAAACTCCCGAAATTTTTCCAGTTATGCAATCAGGTGTTGGGGATACAGGGGAAGCATAATATCTCACCCAAAACTAGCAAATCCTACATCCAGTTGTATCCATCCTTCAACACATAACCAAGAAACCTTCGGAAATCGTCTACCTCAACCTTCAAAAAGCATCCATTATATGAGTTATGGCAATACTCCCGTACTCCCGCCCCAGTACTGGGTGGCGTCGAGGTTATCTCACCAACAACTGCATAAAAGAGATTTTCGATGTCGGCGAAACTAAACTCAGGTATTCCAGAACTGCAACGATAAAATTGTGACGACAACACCTCTGAGCTCAACTCCCCGGGACACTGCCACAACCCCTAAATGTCAGGAGGCACCAAGAACAATGTTCTCGTCACAAAACCATCGGAACGATTCCAAGATACCCGCGTGATCCTAAATTCTTTTTAGTGAAATTTGAGAAGAGAAGAGTCAAAACTCTACGTCAGGATGCCTCACCAGAGCGACGAAGGGACAAAGGAGTAAAAAGAATTCCTAACTCTCTGATATATATAATTCCTAAATGACTCAAAACATTTCTAGACTCAATAACGCCAATGATTCGATCAAGCAGGGGGCTCCTAAGGTCGGGGAAGGCTCTGATACCAACTTATAACGCCCTCAATGCGGCTATATCTCCCACATGTCGAAGCACGACTTAGAGGCATAACCGCATTGAAAGCAATGTCGTAAGTGAGGTAATCTTCACACAACCCATGTAATACATAAGAGAAAGAGATACATAGTTGGATTCCAATCGCCACTTCACACAATTACATGAATAAAGCATTACATCATCTAGATACACTCAGGGTCCGGCTACGGAACCAAAATAAAAAGAAGACTACCCCAAAATTACACAGATCCCCGATCGACCCCAACTGGGCTCCACTATTGATTAACTGGAAACGGAACAACATAAAGGACAAGATCTTCATCGAGCTCCTCCTTCAGCATGGTTGTGTCACCTGCTCGGTAACATCAGAACCTACAAACTGGTTTTGGAAGTATCTGTGAGTCACGGGGACTCAGCAATCTCACACCCTCGCGATCAAGACTATTTAAGCTTATAGGAAGGGTAAAAGGTATGAGGTGGAGCTGCAGCAAGCAACTAGCATATATGGTGGCTAAACATACGCAAATGAGAGCGAGAAGAGAAGGCAAAGCACGGTCGATAAAAGTATGATCAAGAAGTGATCCTAGAACAACCTACGTCAAGCATAACTCCAACATCGTGTTCATTTCCCGGACTCCGCCGAGAAGAGACCATCACGGTTACACACGCGGTTGATGTATTTTAATTAAGGTCGACTTCAAATTTTCTACAACCAGACATTAACAAATTCCCATCTGCCCATAACCGCGGGCACAACTTTCGAAAGTTCAAAAATCCCTGCAGGGGTGTCACAACTTAGCCCATCACAAGCTCTCACGGTCAACGAAGGATATTCCTTCTCCCAAGACAATCCTATCAGGCTCGGCATCCAGGTTACAAGACATCCTCGACAATGGTAAAACAAGTCCAGCAACACCGCCCGAATGTGCCGACAATTCCCGATAGGAGCTGCACATATCTCGTTCTCAGGGCACACTCAGATGAGCAATCCGTACAACTAAAACCAGCCCTCGAGTTTCCCTGAGGTGGCGCTGCAAGT
>NC_041392.1:233426224-233472726 GCF_002162155.2 Triticum dicoccoides
AAATAAAGATGACCCTTGAGTCTGCAAAACCCAAGGGAAAGAAAAGGCTAGGTGGCAAATGGTAAAACCAAGGTTGGGCATTGCTGGAGGAGTTTTATTCAAGGCGAACTGTCAAGGGGTTCCCATTATAACCCAACCGCGTAAGGAACGCAAAATCCGGGAACATAACACCGATATGACGGAAACTAGGGCGGTAAGAGTGGAACAAAACACTAGGCATAAGGCCGAGCCTTCCACCCTTTAACAAGTATATAGATGCATTAATTATATAAGAGATATTGTGATATCCCAACAAGTAAACATGTTCCAACAAGGAACAACATCTCCATGTTCCAACAAGGAACAAACTTCATCTTCACCTGCAACTAATAACGCTATAAGAGGGGCTGAGTAAAGCGGTAACATAGCCAAACAACGGTTTTCTAGGACAAGGTGGGTTAGAGGCTTGGTTCAATAGTATAGGAGGCATAATAAGCAAGTGGTAGGTATCGCAGCATAGGCATAGCAAAAGAGCGAGAAACTAGCAAGCAAAGATATAAGTGATTTCGAGGGTATGGTCATCTTGCCTGAGATCCCGCAAGGAAGAAGAACTAGTCCATGAAGAAGACAAACAGACGTAGACGAACGGGTCCTCACAAATGTGACGTTATCAGAACCAACCCGAAGAAGCAAACACCGAAAAGAAGCACACAACATAGTAAACAACCAACACATGAACATGATATGATATGCGGGATGCGGTATGCGATGCATATGCATGATTTGAAGGGAATGAATGAACCTGGCCTCAAGTTGGGAATCCAAGAGTGCCACTGGAAAGGTAAGGTGATTTTGGTTGAAATCGATATAAAGATCACCAGAATCGGATGCATGGTTTGGAAATGGCAAGCAAAACAAATATGGCACCGGTCTACGATAAACAGCAAGTAGCCATCTAAATGCGTCAAGATAAATATGCTACATCACTCAAACATAGCAACAACATACATGGCAGGGATCCACTCATGATGCTTGACAAAAGATGAACACTGAGCTACGGCCAATTCATCCATTAACAGGTTCAAACAAGCATGCAAAAGTGCAAATGATAACAGGTTTCAGACTTAGTGAAATTAAGACAAGTCTGGAATTTAACATCAGGAAGCACACTTTAGAGCATGAAAACTACATGCTACATGAACTTAATGTGGCAAAGCAAGGCATGGAATGAAGCTACTCAAAGCACTTAACAAAAGCCCCTTAGTGACCTTGAGCCAAAAGGGATCAGAGAAAACAATTGCAAGCATGTGAACATAGCAAAAACATAAACAGATGTCAGACTTAGTGAAAAACTGGAGCATGCAAAACAGTTAACGAGTAGGCATGTTTACGAGCTCGATGCACTCACTACAGAGCATGGCAATACCAACTAAGAATACACCCATCAAGAAGACATGGCATAGAAGCTAGACATGGCAAGAACATAAACACAGCTTGCACGGATCAATAGCAACATCCTCGGCAAAATCGCTAACAAGTCAACAATCTGCTAGGATACATGATATAGCAAAAGTAGAGCTCGATTGACTCAAGCTAGGGTGCTCCATAAATGCTAATAAAGACATGGATAGATAGAGCACCACAATCTTAACAAATCATCCTTACTGATCATCCTCAAAAGAGGCACGGATCACTAGGAAACAACATGAACATATGGCATACCGACAAAATCAGGACAAGGACTTAGTGAAATTCTAAGTCCCTAAAATCAGCATTACCGATTACGCTACTTTGCAAGCTTGTGCTAGTCACCACACATATCACCCAAATACATGATAAGCACCTCTGTAAAGATGGCATGACATATAACAAAACTCATGTAGGACTCAGGAGCATATCATGCACACATTAATCATGGCAAAAATGACAAAATGCCATTTGCTGAAACAGATCTGACAAATTACTCACATAGCCCTCTTCCAACAGCATTTCTGGCATCAAGATGAGCTCAAATTAAAATGATGCAATGAGATGAAATGATGTACTCATCGAGACGAACATTTTGATATGCTACACGCACAAATCGGAGCTACGGATGCAGAGTTATGGCATGATGAACAGAGCCAGAAATTATGCAGATCTGGGGGCTTAGCAGTTTTTCCAGAAAAAAACATGATGAGCACGAAATAATTAAAAGACGCATGGGCGGGGTTTAAACGGGTTCTCACCATGGGCCGAGGCCCAGCTGAGGAGGAGGCAGGTCGGGTCGATGGAGATGGGCTTGGGTCTGGGCTCCGTGAGGACGTCGTCCTCCTCCCGATCCCACCTGGATCGGGGAGGCAGGAGGCAGCGGGTGGTGGCCGGCGCTGCCGCGGCGGTGCGAGGCCAGAAGTGGCCGGGGCGAGGCGGAGGCGGTGGGATCCGGCCGGCCGGCACCGGATCCGGGCGGTGCGGGTGGCGGGGATGGCCGGGAGGCGCGGAAGGGCACGTGCGCGGAGAGGCGACGACGGCCGGAGTCCGAGGCGACGGCGAGGGTCGCCGGCGTCAGGGAGGCGCGGCGGCCGGTGATGGGGCGAGTGGCGGCGCGCGGTTCTTGAGGCGGCGGGGCACGCGCGGGAGGCCGCGGGTAGGCAGCGGCGGCGAGATGGGCCCGCGCGGTGGAGATGGCGGCGATCGATAACGTGGCGGGCGCGGATTGGCTGCGGCGGGCGGCGCGATTTTCGTCCGTCCGGGACGGACATGTCCGGCGGGCGAGAGGGGAAGAGAATTAGGGTTTCGGGGAAAAGATCCGAAAACAAAAATGGAGGGGTCTATTTATAGAGATAGAGGGAGCTAGGAGAGTTCAAATGAGGTGCGGTTTTTTGCCACGCGATCGTGATCGACCGACCGAGACGATGGAGGAGGTTTACGTGGGTTTTGGGCCACTTTGGAGGGGTGTTGGGCTGCAACACATACGAGGTCTTTTCGGTCCCTCGGTTAACCGTTGGAGTATCAAACGAAGTCCAAATGGCACGAAACTTGACAGGCGGTCTACCGGTAGTAAACCAAGGCCGCATGACAAGTATCGGTCCAATCCAGAAATGTTTAATCCCCACACATGAAAAGAGGTAGAAAGGGACACCGGGTGACGTAGGAGCGCCGGATTGCAAAACGGACAACGGGGAAAATGCTCGGATGCACATGATGACATGATATGCAATGCATGACACGCAAGCAATGACAACGCAACAACAAGGAATAACTGGAGGACACCTGGCACATCGGTATCGGGGCGTTACATTAAATGATCTCACACTTTTAGAAGCAATTTTTATTGCCTTTTTGCACCGATGACAACTTACTTGAGGGATCTTGCTCAATCCCTAGGTAGGTATGGTGGACACTTGAAAAAGATTTGGGTTTAAGGGTTTTTGGATGCACAAGTAGTATCTCTACTTAGTACTGAATTTTTGGCTAGCAAAGATAGGGGCAAGCACCACATGTTAAAGGATCTATGACAATATGACTTCTATGTGAATATAAACAAACATAAACCATTGAGTTGTCTTCCTTGTCCAGCGTCAACAATTTTGGCATATAATATTTTGATGAGGGCTCACAATCACAAAAGATTTCTAGGATAGTATATCTATATGTGAATCTTCTCTTCCCTTATTAATTCTTTCATTAGTTGCTTCATTGACTAATGCTATGTTTGTCAATCTCTAATAAAATTTTCTACTTATACTTTTCCTTATGTGGTACTATCACCTACCATAGGATTAGTATATAATCTTTTTTTCATTATTTATCCCCTTTCTTCGTTTATTTCCTTTCTCTTTTCTTTTCTTTTCTTTATTTGCAACATGAAAGTAAAGAAAGCAAAAACTCAAACTAACTTTATTATATAACTTGCACACGATTACAAGGATAGATCACTAAACAAACTCTCAAAGAAGAAAGGATCGAACTAAACTTTTATTCATCTAAAGAAAAAGATCGAACTAAAATAAGTAAAAGCAAAAAGATAGTGGGATGATACGATACCGGGGCATCTCCCCCAAGCTTGGCGGAAGCCAAGGGGAGTGCCCATACCCGATACTCAATTCTCTTTTGGTGGTGAAGAAGATCATGGTGATGAAGAAGAAGAGATCTTGTCCTCGGATTTCCATGGCAGTGGTGGTGGTGAGAAAGTGCGGGTTTCCCCTTTTGCTTCCTCCAGTTTCTGACGGAGAATAAAATTTTCCATCATCAACTCACAATTATCAATCTCAAGTTTTATTATCCTCTTGCATAACGCCTCCATGCTCTCATCCTTGAACCGGGAAGGAATCGATTCATCTTCTTCCTCCTCGGAGGTCCAGCTATAGTGCCCCTCATCCACATAGGACTTAGGGTTTGCGATGAGATCGGCAACATAGCTCTCACCCTCAAAGTAGGGAGGACATATTTTCCGACCTGCACAAAAAACAGCAAGAAAAGAGAACAGAGGGTTTCTCCGGGATACGGTGATCAACAGGTTCGGTGAGTATATATAGATTTTTTATCTTGGAGGACAAGTATATGGAAGAAAAATGGAGTACAGAAGGTGTCCCAGGTGGGCACAACCCACGCCTGGCGCGCCCTGGTGTCTTGTGCCCACCAGAGGATGCTTCCTAGAAGTTTCTTTATTTCCAAAATTTTAAAATATTCCAAAAATGATGAAGAAAATACTTTTGCGGATTTTTCAAAGTCTGTTTACTTACCGTATCACGTACCTCCTTATTTTCACAATTCTGGAGTGTTCCGGAAGGACTCTTTTATGTGCTCTTCCGGTGTCAAAGTTTGGATAATATTACTTTCAACATTAATAGGCATACCTGAGATATAATGCTTTATTCATGGCCCATTGACAACCTTCGGGTTAGTACCTTCGTAGTTATTTATTTTGATGTCTCCAGACCGGTAAACCTCCTCAATGACATATGGGCCTTCCCATTTTGAGAGGAGCTTTCCTGCAAAAAATCGAAAACGAGAGTTGTACAAAAGAACATATTCTCCAACTTTCAACTCACGCTTTTGAATTCTTTTGTCATGCCATCTTTTAACTTTTTCTTTGAATAACTTCGCATTTTCATAAGCTTGGGTTCTCCATTCATCGAGGGAGCTTATATCAAATAACCTCTTTTCACCAGCAAGTTTGAAATCATAGTAGAGTTCTTTAACTACCCAATATGCTTTATGTTCTAACTCAAGAGGCAAATGACAAGCTTTTCCATAAACCATTTTATAAGGAGACATACCCATAGGATTTTTATAAGCTGGTCTATAAGCCCAAAGTGCATCATCTAATTTCTTAGACCAATTCTTCCTGGACCTATTAACAGTCTTTTGCAAAATTAATTTTATTTCTCTATTGCTAAGTTCAACTTGACCACTAGACTGAGGATGATAGGGTGATACAATTCTATGGTTAACATCATACTTAGCAAGCATCTTACGGAAAACACCATGAATAAAGTGTGAACCACCATCAGTCATTAAATATCCAGGGACTCCAAACCTTGGGAAAATAACTTCCTTGAGCATTTTAATAGAGGTGTTGTGATCAGCAATACTAGTTGGAATAGCTTCTACCCATTTAGTAACATGATCAACAGCAACCAAAATATGTGTATATCCATTAGAGGAAGGAAAAGGTCCCATGTAATCAAATCCCCATACATCAAATGGATCAACATCAAGTGAATAATTCATAGGCATTTCTTGACGCTTACTGATATTACCTATTCTTTGGCATTCATCACAAGAAGGGACAAACTTACGGGCATCCCTGAAGAGTGTAGGCCAATAAAATCCAAATTGCAATACCTTGTGAGCAGTTATATCTCAGCATGATGCCCTCCATAAGCCTCAGAGTGATATTTCTGTAGGATTTGTCCCTGTTCATGCTCAGGTACACAACGTCTAATAATACCATCTACTCCTTTATAAAAATGCGGTCACCCCAAAAGTAATGTCTTAAATCATAGAAGAATTTTTTTTCTTTTGCTGGTATGTAAATCTAGGTGGTAGATATTTAGCAACAATGTAATTAGCATAGTCAGCATACCAAGGAGTACTATTAGCAACATTTATTGCAGCTAACTGCTCATCAGGAAAACTATCATCAATAGGTAGTGGGTCATCAAGCACATTTTCATGCCTAGAAAAATTATCAGCTACATGGTTCTCAGCTCCTTTTCTATGAATGATATGTAAATCAATTTTTTGTAACAAGAGAACCCAATGAATAAGTCTAGGTTTAGCATCTTTCTTTTCCATAAGATATTTAATAGCAGCATGGTTTGTGTGAACATTTACTTTGGAATCAACAATATAAGGTCTAAATTTATCACAAGCAAACACCACTGCTAAGAATTCATTTTCAGTAGTAGCATAATTTCTTTGAGCATTGTCTAGAGTTTTACTAGCATAATGAATAACATTAAGTTTCTTATCAACTCTTTGTCCTAGAACAACACCAACAACATAATCACTAGCATCACACGTAATTTCAAATGGCAACTTCCAATCAAGTGGTTGAACAATAGGTGCAAATATTAAGGCTTTCTTGAGTGTTTCACCGGCTTCAAGACAATCATCATCAAAAACAAAAGGAATATCATTTGGCAAGAGATAAGTAAGAGGTCTAGAAATTTTAGAAAAGTCTTTGATAAATCTCCTATAGAAACCAGCATGACCGAGGAAACTACGAATACCTTTGATGTCCTTAGGAGATGGCATTTTCTCAATTGCATCAACCTTAGCTTGGTCCACTGATAACCCACAAGTATAGGGGATCACAACAGTTTTCGAGGGTAGAGTATTCAACCCAAATTTATTGATTCGACACAAGGGGAGCCAAAGAATATTCTCAAGTATTAGCAGCTGAGTTGTCAAATCAACCACACCTAGAAACTTAATATCTGCAGCAAAGTGTTTAGTAGCAAAGTAATATGATAGTAGTGGTAACGGTAGCAAAAGTAATATTTTTGGTTTTATAGTGATTGTAACAGTAGCAACAAAAAAGTAAATAAGCGAAGAACAATATATGAAAAGCTCGTAGGCATTGGATTGGTGATGGAGAATTATGTCGGATGCGATCAATCATGCAACAGTTATAACATAGGGTGACACAGAACTATCTCCAATTCATCAATGTAATGTAGGCATATATTCCGAATATAGTCATACATGCTTATGAAAAAGAACTTGCATGACATCTTTTGTCCTACCCTCCCGTAGCAGCGGGGTCCTATTGGAAACTAAGGGATATTAAGGCCTCCTTTTAATAGAGTATCGGACCAAAGCATTAACACATAGTGAATACATGAACTCCTCAAACTACGTCATCACCGGTAAGTATCCTGATTATTGTCACTTCGGGGTTAACGGATCATAACACATAATAGGTGACTATAGACTTGCAAGATAAGATCAAGAACTCACTTATATTCATGAAAACATAATAGGTTCAGATCTGAAATCATGGCACTCAGGACCTAGTGACAAGCATTAAGCATAGCAAAGTCATAGCAACATCAATCTCAGAACATAGTGGATACTAGGGATCAAACCCTAACAAAACTAACTCGATTACATGATAAATCTCATCCAACCCATCACCGTCCAGCAAGCCTACGATGGAATTACTCACTCATGGCGGTGAGCATCATGAAATTGGTGATGGAGGAAGGTTGATGATGACGATGGCGAAGGATTCCCCTCTCCGGAGCCCCGAACGGACTCTAGATCAGCCCTCCCGGGAGAGTTTAGGGCTTGGCGGCGGCTCCATGTTGTAAAACGCGATGAATCCTTCTCTCTGATTTTTTCCCCCGAAAGTGAATATATGTAGTCAAGGTGGACGTCGGTGGAGCATCAGGGGGCCCACGAGGCAGGGGGCACGCCCAGGGGGTAGGCGCGCCCCCACCCTCATGGACAGGGTGTGGGCCCCTAACGTGGATCTTTTCGCCAGTATTTTTTATATATTCCAAAAATAATCTCTGTTGATTTTCAGGTCATTCCGAGAAATTTTATTTCTGCACAAAAATAACACCATGGCAATTCTGCTGAAAACAACGTCAGTCCGGGTTAGTTCCATTCAAATCATGCAAGTTAGAGTCTAAAACAAGGGCAAAAGTGTTTGGAAAAGTATATATGACGGAGACGTATCAACTCCCCCAAGCTTAAACCTTTGCTTGTCCTCAAGCAATTCAGTTGATAAACTGATAGTGATAAAGAAAAACTTTTACAAACTCTGTTTGCTCTTGTTGTTGCAAATATGTAAAGCCAGCATTCAAGTTTTCAGCAAAGATTATGAAGTAACCATATTCACAATAACATTTAGGTCTCATGTTTACTCACATCAATGGCCTAATCAACTAGCGAGCAATAATAATAAATCTCGGATGACAACACTTTCTCAAAACAATCATAATATGATATAACAAGATGGTATCTCGCTAGCCCTTTCTGAGACCGCAAAAGATAAATGCAGAGCACCTTTAAAGATCAAGGACTGACTAGACATTGTAATTCATGGTAAAAGAGATCCAGTCAAGTCAACCTCAATGTAAACTAACGATAATACATGCAAATGACAGCGGTGCTCTCCAACTGGTGCTTTTTAATAAGAAGATGATGACTCAATATAAAAGTAAATGGATAGGCCCTTCGCAGAGGGAAGCAGGGATTTGTAGAGGTGCCAGAGCTTGATTTTGAAATAGAGATGAATAATATTTTGAGTGTTATACTTTCATTGTCAACATAACAACCGAGAGATCTCGATATCTTCCATGCTACACACATTATAGGCGGTTCCCAAGCAGAATGGTAAAGTTTATACTCCCCCACCACCAACAAGCATCAATCCATGGCTTGCCCGAAACAACGGGTGCCTCCAACTAACAACAATCCTGGGGGAGTTTTGTTTGCAATTATTTTGATTTGATTTGAGCATGGGACTGGGCATCCCGGTGACCAGCCATTTTCTCGTGAATGAGGAGCGGAGTCCAGTCCAATAGAGAATAACCCGCCTAGCATGGAATATACAGACAACCCTAGTTGATACATGAGCTATTTGAGCATACAAAACAAAATGTTTATTTGAAGGTTTAGAGTTTGGCACATATAAATTTATTTGTAACGGCAGGTAGATACCGTATATAGGTAGGTATGGTGGACTCATATGGAATAACTTTGGGGTTTATGGAATTGGATGCACAAGCAGTATTCCCGTTTAGTTCCATATTGCCTAGCCTTTGACCCTTAAACCTCGTTTCCACTTATAAATATAGACCCATAGAGCCTCCAAAAATCATCCGATTCGGGTTAAATCAATATTTTGGTTTGACTAGATTCATTTAAGAAAAATATTTTTCTCCTCTCTAGCGCGACTTCTGGAAATTGTCTCCTCTCTCTGAAGTTGTCTTTTCTCTGCCTTATAAAGGTATCTTTCTTAGTTTTTTCTTTATTTTTATACTTTCGTAGTTTATTGTTTCTAGACTAATACGATAGAATAATTGGATTATCAATTAGCCTACATATTTATACATTAGACCTTAGCCACAACTATTTTTCTTCCGTAAAACAGCTTGGCCCTGATTTTTTCAAATAGCCATAACTTTTTACTCGTTCATCCAAATTAGATGAAACCAACGCCCACATCTTCGTTATGATCTCCTCTATCAAGTAAAACAACTTAAACATGTTTTTGAAAGTTTTAAAATTTGAATTCAAACTTCTTTTGTTCATAACTTGAGTTTTATAACTCCGATTTAGTTGATTCTTTTTGCAAATCGAAGCTCTTGACTTAAACTTTCTAATAAGACCAAATTCACATAATTTTGGTACCGTTAGAAATTGTTTTATGTTGCAAGAGTTATTTATTGGTTTTGATGTTTTCTGAACTGTCTTCTTCGTTCTTCCCGATCTTTTGAGTGATTGCTTATCTATGGTTGCTATTCCTTGCTCACGATAGATTGAACAAAGTGTGACGAGTACAACTATCAAGAGTTATGAGTGTGAATCATCTTCATCAACAATACAAGGCAAGTTCACACTTTGATCATATCCCTTTCATAACTAGTTTTCATGCATTAGTTTCACCCTCAAACATTGCATGAGTAGGATTGATAACATGTGGGTATGGGGAAGTAGTTGATGAGGTAGAACTTGTTGTCCTTTATATCAAACCCTTGGGAGTTACTTCTATGTTATGCTTATATTGCCATGCTATGCTCGTAGACGTGGATTGGGTTTGAGTGTATCCATGACAGATGTGAGATTGTTAATTAATGGTTCAACTTAAGGTGGTTACTTTAATACACATCTGAGTGGATTGGTTGGGGCACCCTGGAGTACCCAGTGGTTTGCCCAGGCACCTGGAGAAGCTAGTGCTTGCCCAAGGGGATCCCGGAGGACCTGTGCGATCACCCTATGGAATGCCCCCAGGCTCAAAGGGATCATAAGATTATTCATGCTAGAAACTTCCGTGTGTAGCCACAAGCTATTATGGGCTCTAGCATAGTTGAGTAAGTTGCGTGAAGCTCTTGAAGAGATAGACTAGCAGATGTAGTGGGTTGTAGGTGGTATAGTCTATCCGGAGTAGAGAGCTAATGCTTCTGAAAGACTATGTCTCGGTCATCCGTTTCTCAAACACCATGTAGTGCGAGAAATCCAATGGAGGAGATCGAGTCTTGTGGGGAAAAGTGCGCAAACCTCTGTAGAGTGTACAAACTAATCATGGTTAGCCGTGTCCCCGGTTATGGACATCTTGAGTCTCTGGTACTTGGATTATCATATTGATCTCATCATGTTACTTAAATAATTTGTTGGGTTATTGATGTTAATTTGGGATTGAGTTGGAGGAACCTTCTCAATATTTTCAACCAACTTTGTAGTTAAATAAATTATATTCCTTTGTAGTAGGGAAAAATTGGCTTTTTGCAAAAACATTATAACCATAGAGCTTTTCCACCAGCCATATATGCATGTAGTGATAGCTATTATTCATCATTATCCTATGGTGTGAATTTGCCAGTACATTCAATGTACTGACCCTGTGTGGCTGCAACGTCTCATGTTGCAGGATTCTTCCGACGAGTAAGTGATACGTTAGGGTTACGATTTCTACACTCAACTTTGCCGTTGGTGTTGATGGGAATCCACAACCTTGTTGTTACTTCCGCTATTTGGATTGAGGTAATAGTATTTACGTTACTTTATACATGTGATTTACCTCTGTTATAAATCCTCGAGTATTGTGTGTGTCAGCATACCGATCCAGGGATGACACTTAAGCAAAGAGACTTGACCGTCTGAGGTCGGGTCGCTACAAGATGGTATCAGAACACATGTTGACTGTAGGACGTGACCCCTAGAAACAGGCAAACCCATAGGAAAGATTTTCTCTATAACTTTCTTTTCAAAAAACATCTTTTACCTCTCCTCTCTTCTGAGCTTATTCAAATATTACCTTTAGTGAGACCATACCCCTTTCCCCTTTTGACCACACGAAGATTCGACTAATGAGACCACTCCAAGAAGTACAAGATATCGGACAACTAAGACCATTTAGAATGAAGATGATTTTACCATACATTATAATAATGGAAACTGCAACGGTTGAAGACTCCGAAGACTAGGAGAATTTGAAGGCCCTGTAGAATTTCTAGATTTGTATGACCTAGGAAGGCACCCCTTGTGGAACTTGGCAGACTATGGAAGTTGTCAATACCCGAGATCAAGGTATATTGGAGAAACACCGGAACATGGAGAGTTAAAAACTCAAAGTTTTTTAAAAAAACCTAAGGCAGGAGATATCAATTATGGAATGAAAGCTCATGGAAATGACAAGAGCAGAAACACGGTTATCCATGATGTTATTGCCCGCTTATACTATTGTCACCGGGCTGAGTTAAGCATGCATTTCTTCAGAAGGATTAGATGGTAGAAGGCTGATGGAGCACCTATCAGCAAAATATGAAGTTTTAACCTTAGCCGGTGTATCGCCAGGATCTGGAGTAGTACATCAAGAATTCTAAGATGGTGCTCCAGGAAGCCGTATTTGACAAGGAAGCATTTCGTGAAGAACTTAGGACCCAGAAGCAGAAAGTAGCCAAGCTGGATAAGCAAAACCTCGACATACCGGAGATTCGTCAGGAACTGAAGGACAGTAGGACCAGGGTTCATGCGAAGGATGTTGAAACCAGAAATTTGGAACGCAACTCCAGAATATTAAAGGACGTCACGAGATACTTCACGTCAACAGGAATGATCTGGCAAAAGAACTCGAGAAGGACAAGCACGATCGAAAGAAGCCATCGGAGACATGAACAAGACTCGTAGAGCTTGATGACTTTGAAGATTTATTGACCTTTAGAAGACCCAACCCCTATTATATGCCTACATCAGATGCGACATTTGTGAGCTGACATTTGTTTGATGTTTTCCGACAACCACAGATAAAATCTGTCTTTTCAAAACCATTGTTTGTATTGTGTGCATCCCTCCCCCCTCTCTCATCTCACCCCAAAACCCATGGACCCAATAGAGGATGAATGGAGATGAACTCATATTTTATAGACCGATGATTCAATTGGAGACAGACCGATGGATTCAGAACATGGAAGATCATATGAAGAATAACACTATAGTCGGAAAGGATATGGCCCGACATGTTCTTCAATGCTTTGAAAGAGGTGATGCTACTTGGTGGAGGATGTACCAAACCATGAATGGATGGAAAGGAGTAACCACTTGGAAAGAATTTAAGTTGACTCTGCCAAGATCTCATCTTGTGTCTCAGAAGTTGAAGCCTTACGGAAAGGATATGAAGAAACCTTGTGCATGCAAGATTTGTGGAGAAATAGGACACACCCATAAAGAACACAAGGATGAATGCCCTAATTGTGAAGGAAGTCACCCAGTTGAAGAATGCCCAACTAGGCAGATTACTTGTTTCTTGTGTAAAGGGACTACCCACTATCCTGCTCAGTGTCACATTTACCCCATGGTACGAAGAACCGTACAACAGAAGAAAAAAGTAAAGAAAGGAGCCCTTATGGAAATTTTAGAAGAACCCGTGATGAAGGAAGATGTCGGGGACACACCCAAAGAAGAACCAATTAACCCTGCACCAAGTCATGCTATTCATGTGGAGAAGAAGGACACATCTCCCAGAATTGTATGAATGGGGATCTAGTAGAATTCCTGACGGAGGAAGTAGATTATGACCCACAAGAAATAGAATCCATGCATGATTGGCATGGAAAGGTCCAGGAAGAGAAGTAGATTGGATTCCAGGAAGGACCTGAGTCATATCGCCTGTTACAGGTGCAAGGAGTCAGGGCACTACCTCAGCAGTTGCCCAAAAAGGAAACCTCAAGACTTGTCAGAAGTAATATGTTTTCGTTGTAATGGAGCAGGCCATTTTGCCAGAGAATGCCCCAAGGAGAAGGAGACTTGTGATAATTAGTGGTGTTTGTGAGAATTATAGTAGTAGTGAGAACATTTTCCTTTATATTGAGGTGTTGAGTTGAGGCATGTAATGGAAGTGCGGGAGATTGTAATACTTTTAGAATCAATAAAGTTAGTATCGTGGGTACTATTTGGCTTTTATGAGTTGTTACTCTATGAAGAAGGATTTTGACCGTTTTCGAGGATATGAGAAATATGGTCTATGGATGAGTTTGTGCATTTTAAAGGGTGGTAGTAACTGTGAGGACCCTTGACCCCTGGAAAGGATAATGATATTCCCCAAAGTGGAATTTGGACAAAATAAGTAAGAGTTTTAACTCGATATGTGGGATACCCCAAGAATATGAGGGGATGAAGTATTATTGGATATAGAGGAGGTAATGTTGGTACTAAGGAGCAGTTGTAACTCCATGATGAGCCTGAGTAATCACGTCTTAGTTTGGTGCCAATAGAAGGAAGAGAGACAATACAATTGGACGGATTTTAAGTATGCTAGGAAGCTGGAAGTTGGATGTTGGATTAAAGATCAGTTGCCCCGAGGATGAGTTCAAGGTTTACAAGTGATGAGATGGGCCATCACCCACAGGTCCCAGGACCCGCCAAGAAGCAAGCACACTCTTGCTGAAGGAAAAACCCTGGAAGAAGTTATGACTTTTACCAACAGACGATCTTATAGGAGTAACGCAAAACCTGAGAGTTGTGAAGGAATGATAGATATTTGTTTGGCTTGCAGAATCAATGGATTTATCCTAACCTAGTTCGTTGACAAGAAAAATTCTGCAATGCTTGTGAGGATGACCTAGTGTTAGGATGCGAGATTCGCTAAACCGTATACAAAGTAATGATTTGGGTGCGGGATGGATTTATCACCATACTGACTTACTCTTATTATTCGCCTTGCTATATGGGATGGTAAATCTGAGTGAGTTACCTATAGAAGAGATACGATGATATTAAACCTTGTTTAAACCTTAGAATGGTATAGCAATTTTTCCCTTCTACAAGGTAGTTGTTACCAACCATAGGATATATGGTGAGGTTTAACCCAGACCCATTTCCTGCAGGAGAAACCATAAATGGATGACCACCATGAGATATCGGTAGTTGTTTAGTATTGGCGCCAGACCCGTCAGCTACAAAGACCCAGTCACAAAAGAACCTTACCAAGAGGAAAGGGCAGAAGTATTGAGGGAAAGGTTAAGCCACTACTGGAAGTGCCCAGAGAAAGAATTTTCTCGAGGATCTGAGAAGACCGACACTGTTAAGAATAAGGATGGAGTATATGAGTTTGATGGAACCGTAACCATGCTTCTAAGGGTGGTAGCACCCCAGACCCCCTGTGATGATCGATGGATTTTGAGAAGACTCGGAGCCTAACCTATTTCTTTCTAGCCTCCCTGGATCTCGAGGACGAGATTCATTTTAAGGGTGGTAGGTTTGTAACATCCCAAAATTCTAAATTTTGGAATGTTATAGATAGATTTGATTGATTGACTAAAAGTGAGTGAAATTTGAAAATTTTGAAAGTTAAATGAGAGGGAATAAAAGGACTTTCCCAAACTTTCATTTTGCATTTTGATCTCCATGAATTCAAATTCTTTTCATCGCCAAACCCTGGAGAGAAGATGACATGACTTCTTCCATTTATTTAAATGACAAGGGTTCTTTAAAACATTTGAATTTCATTTGAAAATATTTCAAATTAAGAAACTTTAAGCAAGTCAATGATTTTCACGAGAGAAGATAATATGACTTCTTCAAAATATACGAAATATGACTTGGAAGTTTTAAAAGAATTAAATTCAAAGTCCTTTGGAAATTATTTTCCATTTGGAGTTATTTGGATTTTATTCAAATTATTTTTTTACAAAATAAAAATATATGGAAAATAGGGTAACATGATTTCCTACATTAGAAAATTGGAGAGAAATAATTTTGAAATCATTTTGGTATTTCTAAAATGATTTTTATTGGGTTTTATTATAGAAGTAGCACTTTTTGAATTATTTGAATTCTTGCGAATTTTATTTGGCACTAGAGAAATGTTCATCTTGTAGAAAATCTTTTTCTGAAAATTTTTATATATAATATGCCTATATAAAATTTTATTTTATTATCGTTATCCAGTTTTCTTTTTTTGTTTCTATATAAAAAGAAGAAGAAAAAATCTACACGTGCACCTGGAACTAACCGCCGCCCACATGCGTAGCATAGCAGCAGGCCGGCCCATTTTTCTTTTGTTTTCTTTTGTCTTTTTTTATTATGTTTAATGTTTATTTTTTTGAAACAAATTTCAGAAGAAAAAAATAGACTTCCAAAAAAAATGCAACCCGTGTACGGCGCGCGGCCGGCCGAGGCCTTTAGGCCCGTGCGAGGCGTTAGCCTTTTTCTTCTCTGTTTCGTATATTTTCGTCTATGTTTAGTCCCACATTGCCTAACCTTTGACCCTTATACCTCGTTTCCACTTATAAATATGGACCCATAGAGCCTCCAAAAATCATCTGATTCGGATTAAATCAATATTTTGGTTTTACTAGATCTATTTTAGAAAAATATTTTTCTCCTTTCCGGCACAACTTCTGGAAATTGTCTTCTCTCTCCGAAGTTGTATTTTCTCTGGCTTATAAAGGTATCTTTCTTTGTTTTCTTTATTTCTTTTTATTCTTCTGTAGTTTATTGTTTCTAGACTAATACGATAAAATAATTAGATTATGAATTAGTCTATGTATTTATACATTAGACCTTAGCCATAGCTATTTTTCTTCCGTAAAACAGCTTGGCCCTGATTTTTTCAAATAGCAACAACTTTTTACTCGTTCATCCAAATTGTATGAAACCAGTGCCCACTTCTTCGTTACGATCTCCTCTATCCAGTAAAATAACTTAAACATGTTTTTGAAAGTTTTAAAATTTGAATTCAAACAGATTGTATTCAAACTTTTTCTGTTCATAACTTGAGTTTTATAACTCCGATTTAGTTGATTCTTTTTGCAAATCGAAGCTCTTGACTTAAACTTTCTTATAAGGCCAAATTCACATAATTTTGGTACTGTTAGAAATTGTTTTATGTTGCAAGAGTTATTTGTTGGTTTTGATGTTTTCCGAACTGTCTTCTTCGTTCTTCCCGATCTTTTGAGTGATTGCTTATCCGTGGTTACTATTGCTTGCTCACGATAGATTGAACGGAGTGTGACGAGTACAACTATCAAAAGTTATGAGTGCGAATCATCTTCATCAACAGTACAAGGCAAGTTCACACTTTGATCATATCCCTTTCATACCCAGTTTTTATGAATTAGTTTCACCCTCCGGGATCTCCAAGTTTCTTTGGTATGGAGCAAGTTCACACTATTGATTGCAGTTTTAACATAGTTTCTTTTAATGGAGCATGGTATAGTTGGTACTCCGAGATCTCCAAGTTTCTTTGGTATTCCACCCTTAAAAGTATAATTAGCAAGTATGGTGGAAATTTTAGCTTTCGGTATCTTTATTTTACTAGTAACAATTTCTTTCATGTACTTGGCATAAGGGTTCATTTTAAGCATATTAGTCAAACGCATATGCAAAAAGATAGGTCTAATCATTTTAGTAAAGCGCTCAAAATCCTCATCATCCTTTTTCTTGGATGGTTTAGAGGAAAAGGCATGGGTTTCTGAACCCATGGTTCTCTTTCTTTACCGTGCTTCCTATCAACAAAGCCTCTCATATCATAACGTTGATTCTTTGATTGTGGGTTATCAAGATCAACATCAGGTTCAATCTCTACATCATTATCATTGCTAGGTTGAGCATCAACATGAACATCATCATTAACATTATCACTAGGTTCATGTTCATTACCAGATTGTGTTTCAGCATCAGAAATAGAAATATCATTGGGATTCTCAGGTGTGTCAACAACAGGTTCAATAGAAGCATGCAAAGTCATATCATTTTTCTTCTTCTTCTTAGAAGGACTAGGTGCATCAATATTAGTTCTCTGAAAATCTTGCTCAATTCTTTAGGGTGGCCCTCAGGATACAAAGGTTCCTGAGTCATTTTACCCCATCTAGTCATAACTCTAACAACATTATCATTTTTCTTATTATTTAATTCATTGAGCAAATCATTCTGAGCCTTAAGTACTTGTTCTACTTGAGTGCTAACCATAGAAGCATGTTTACTAATAAGTTTAAGTTCACCTTTAACTCTAGACATATAATCACTCAAGTGTTCAAGCATATCAGCATTGCATTTCAATTGTCTACCAACATAAGCATTGAAGTTTTCTTGTTTAACCCTAAAGTCATTAAACTCATCCAAGCATCGGCTAGCGAACTTAGTAAATGGGATTTCACATTTATCAAATCTATACAGAGAATTTACCTTTACTACCTGTGTCGGGTTATCAAGACCATGTATTTCTTCAATAGGTGGTGAATTCTTAACATCTTCAGCTTTAATACATTTTTTCTTTCATAGATTTCTTTGCCTCTTTCATATCTTCAGGACTAAGAAATAGAATACCCCTTTTCTTCGGAGTTGGCTTAGGAGTTGTGTCGTGGAATTGTCACGGCAGATGTCCTAGAAAAATGACTTAGCCGTAGGGCCATCACAACTAGGAAGCTTAAAGGGGTTAATCGGGACAAAGGACACAAGAGATTTTATACTAGTTCGGCCCCTTACGATGAAGGTTAAAGCCTACGTCTAGTTGTGTTGATATTGCTGGGATTTTGATCGCCAAGAGGCTAGTTCGCCGGCTTGGTTATCGATCTCTTCTTTCTTGCCCTAATCCGCCACCAGGTCATCCCCTTATATACACGGGTTGACGCCTGGTGGCCTACAGAGTCCCGGCCGGCTCATGAATCGTGTCCATCTCGGTGACTTCTTTTACATTCCTTTCCTTACAAGTCTTCCCTTACATACGACGATTTACAATATTGGGCCTTAAGACGCCTCTAGGCCCTTAGGCCTTCTATAAGATTTAATAAACTATCGTCTTGAATGTCTACTGGGCTTCCTTTGTGACCCGCCATTGGGGCTGACCCGGCCCCTCCTGGGCGGGTCATAACTGATAGCTATATCCCCAACATTAGGCCCCAGGTTGATTTGAACTTTGTTCTTGTCAATCTTCAATACTTAGAAAAAAATACATCTATTACTGTTTTGCGAAAACCTTGTAACTTGCCATGACGTCGCCTCCGGATTTTTCGGGAACCCGCCACCATGTCATCTTTTTAACGGATCTTTATCTTTAATGCCTTCCCAAAAATCGAGGTGCCTGAGTAGCTGGATAATCATGTTTTGGTCTCCTCATTTTTTGCGCCCACTTATCAGCCTCCTCCTTATAAATAGGCACGACTGGCCTTTCTTCATTCTCCCCCTTTTGCATTGTCTTCTTCCTCTCTCGCAACCCTTCTATCGCTTGAGCTCCACCGCCACCGTAGCACTCATCGTCGTCCTCAAGCTCGGCCACTGTATCACCCTAAACTGTCCAGAGAAACGGTGGCGACCCTCCGCAACAGATCCGCATCCGTAAGTTCTTGCCTTCTCAAACCTTCAGATCTGCATTAGGGTTTGCGAGTTCATCGGTGTTCTTCATTGTTCATCATGAATCTTTCTGGTAGTTCTTCCTCCACAGCCTCTCTTGATCAAAAAGTAACACATAACTCGTGCGGTAGTGGTTTTATACCCATTTTAGATGTTAGTAGATCCCTTTTCTTTGCACAAATACTTTTTTAGAGCTGATGAACTCATATGGGCTATATTTTTAGGTCTAGGAAATTTTTCATTTTGAACGGCCATTTGATCCATAGTAATATCCAGAAGTTAAGCAACATGTTTGTCTCCATACTTAACCAATTCTGCCGCTAGTATTTCTCAAATGTCTGTAGTCATGGCGGCTTACTGTGTTGGCTTACTTTTCCTTATATGACATTAGCCCTTATTTAAGCCGCCATTACTCCCCTGTATCATCATTTACTTTCACCATATTTATTGAATTGAACTGGCATGTTGCCTTCCTTTCAGTTCGTTTTTGAACACCATGTTGTCAAAAGCGCCGACTGTCTACAACTGGGTTCCCTCAACCGTAACTGAGGAAAATTTGAATGAATTGTTCTCCAGAGGATTTTTGCCAGGAAAAATGTCATGTCTTACCGTGCACCTGATCCGGATGAAGAACGGCCCAATCCAAGAGTTGGTGAAGTCATTGTCTTTACTGACCACATGAACCATGGCTTTTCACCGCCCGGCTCAAAATTCTTCAGAGATGTCTTCCATTTTTTCAAACTCCACCCTCAAGATATCGGGCCCAATTCCATATCCAATATCTGCAACTTCCAAGTGCTCTGTGAGGTGTACCTTCAGGAAGAGCCGACCGTGGAACTGTTTAGAGAGTATTTTTATCTGAACCGGCAGAACGAGTGCACCAACGGCCTTAGCTTGGAGCTTGGAGGCATCTCAATTCAGCGTCGGCAGGGCACTGTCTTCCCTTGCCGAGTCATCCAAAAGACCGGAATCAGACTTGGTTCTATTGTCAAGACACTTCACCAGCAAACGAGAAGCCACTGCCGGGTTATCACGCCGAGCGTCTTGACTCCAAATTCATGCTCCCTGACAAGCTTACTACTGCCGAACGCAAGAAGTTGATCGCACCAATTAAAAGGATTAACGCCTTATTAGGGAATGGCTTAACCGGAGTTGACCTGACCCGCTGCTGGATCTCATGGCGGGTTATCCCTCTAAGCCGCCGATCAAAACTGATGTGTGAATATGGTGGAGGCCCAAATGATTCTCTTCGTCACAGATCCGTCCAATTACCCGAAGAAGATATTGTTGCAATGTCAACCCTTCTGGTAAACGGAAAATACGAAGACTGCAATAAAGTCGGGTTAAACCCCTTCTGCAAACTTAACCCGGCGCCAGAGGTAAAGAACCTCTGATTCCTTTGTATTTTCCCAGCCGTCTTAAGTACTTGCTTGATCTTTCATCTTTGTTTATTCATCTACAGGCCAGATCTGATTTCTGGAAAGCTAAGTACGATCATGAAGCCGCCAAGAAAGCTAAAGCCGCTGCTATCAACACCAAGAAAACGACCCGGCGGTCCAAGAAGAAGAAAAGTACCGCTGAGGATATGATGAAGCTTGATGATACTTCTGAGTCGGAGTTAGCCCTTGACTCCCTTGGCCAACTTTTTAATAATCTTATTAACGCTGATCATTGTCAAGACGACACAGGGGCCAGTCAGGCCGTGGAAGAAGAGGTAACTATTTCCTCCGACTCAGCCCATTTGCCAAGACAGAAACTTCGAGTCATAACCCGGAAAGTAAGGTTTTCACACCCTTTGGCTTATTTTGAGAAAGCAGCAACATGAGAGCCGCCGTCAAGCCCGGAACAAAGACGAACCGCCTGTTGTTCTTCAACAAACTCCTCAAAAGCGCCAGAATGAGGTTTACTTCTTTGTCTTTGACTTTCTGCTTAATGGATCCTTTCCCTTGCATTACTTAACTTTACTTTATCTTTGCAGGAGGTGTCTTGCTCTTCTGGCGACTCGTCTCAAACCCAATTTACGGCCTTCAAGACTGCCCCTGGGTAAGGAAATAAATCCTCTTTCCTCCGTGTTTTTCAAACTGTATCTTTATACTGACAATCTTATAATATTTCTCTTAGTGGTCAAGCTAAGTCCAAGAAGGCAAAGGCAACTAAGCCGGTGGAAGAACCGCCAGTTCCTATCCCTGAACCGGCCATGCCATCTTCTCCTCCATTAACTGACACTCCAGAAGACCCGCCTGTCAACGCAGAAGCAAATCCTCCTGAGCCATCGGTTGACGATACCACCGTTAACCCTTCTGCCACTGGACCATCCAGCTCGGCTAACCTGCCATCACCGTCTACTCAAGACGTACTGATCACTGGGAGCTGCTTCGTTGAGCCGGGGAATCCCACCGTGTTGGCTCGTCATACTGTGAAACAAGAGGCGCTGGAGAGACAAAAAGTGTGTTTTGATATTTCGCATTATGACCATCTGAATGCCAACGGCATATTATCCGGCTATCTCAGCCATGTGCATTCCAACCGTGACTTAGAGATCGAAATGGTCAAGCAGTTGCAGCTGAAGTACGAGGTATGTTCTTCCGACTTACTTATATCCTGCCAGCCCCAAGCATTCAGATTATGAGAAAACTGGAATGATCTGTAGACTTTATGATATAGGCTTTAGACTTTACCTTTAGATTTTTCTGGAGTTCAATAAAATAGAACAAAGCTTCACCTGTAGTCCCCAAGGGTCGGTTCATTTGACCATAAATGAGCCGGTTCTTTGAATTTTCATAACCGTCTCGTGCCGAAACTCAACAAATACTGTAGTCCGGCTTACCCTTGAGATACTTGCCGAATATCATACATTAGCCCCCAAGTGCCAAGTGTTGTTACTTTGAAAAGTACTTGGGACTCGAAGTATAGTAGAGTCATAAAAATTTGTTTTGGCATACATTAGCCCCCAAGTGTCAAGTGTCTTTGTAGTGCAAAGGCACTTGAGACTTAAATCTTGAATTTTGAGCTTTGATACACCTGTATATGTCTTGCAGAACGCCCTATCTAAATTGGGTTCGCAATTGACTGACGCCAAGACCCGACTGGCGGATCAGGAGGTAGAAATCAAGGCTGCCGACTCCAAGCTTCAATTAAGTCTTGTGAGACGGAAAAACTGAAAAATAGCTTGACTACCAAGCAGAAAACCAGGGCTGGAGAGAAAACACTGCTGACACAACGCGCCGAAACGGCGGAAGCAGCTCTTGAGGAGGTTACTACAGAGCTGACCGGCTTAAAGAACCGGGTATCTCAAATGGTGTCCGCCATCTTTGGTAAGCCATCTGTACTGACCTTTTGTATCTTATGCTGACCCGGAATATAAACCGCTGGCTGATCCTTTGTTTATAAAACATGTGCAGGCCCACGAAGCAAGAATTTGAGCCAAGACAATGTGATTAAACTGAAGGCGGTGTATACTTTAGTAGAGCAATTGTATATTGGCGCACAACGGGCACTTGCCGCTATTTCTCCTGCCAATCAAGGACCCAATCGGCTCAGCGATGTCTTAAAGAAGATGTCAACCTTACCCGCCAGGTTCCAAGAAGTCAAGCGCTCCTGTGCCAGAGCCGGAGCTTTGACTGCCCTAAGCCGCTCCAATGCCTGGGTGCCAGATCTAGACCCGGCAGATGTAGCTAGAGGGTACCCCACGGTAAAGGAAGATGGGTCACTGTTTGAACAGGACGACTTTGTTGCTTGCATGAGGGAGGTGCGACCTCAGGCCACCATTCTTGGAGAGGAAACAAATATCGACAAGTATCAGCCGAGTTTTGATGTGGAAAATAAGAAGATGGCAACTCCCTCGTACAAGGTGACAGATTTAATCCCGCCTGTTCGTGAACATACTTTTGCTCCGGAAGTTGATCCGACCGGCCTGATTGACGAAGAAGCAGAATTTATTGCCGTAAACGGTTTTGATTGGTCAAAACCCAGCTTCCAATCAGCAGAGGGCGGTGAACTGGCGAGGGAGGAGTGATGACCATCTTCATGGGCTTGTAAAAGCCTTATAATAGATTAGTTTTGAAAACACTGCATATTCTTCCTATGCCATCGCGCATAAGACACCGTGTGTTATTCTGTGCTTTCTGATGTTAATATATGCATCATATTTATGGTTGTCCCTACAATACTTCAACTCTATTCTTGTAGATAAAAAGGAAAAAACTGGCTTGGCGGTTTAGTACCAAACGGGTCAGAACACCCGATTTATAGCCAATATTTTTATCATAGTAAACGACAGAACCAGATGTAAAAAGAAAACAAGGCTGAAATAACCTTTGATTAATATAGAAAGCAACTGTTCATAAACCATAGCCACACATGTACTTTTGATCTCCAGACCACCAGTTTAAATGACCCGGGTGATGAAGTTGATAATCCAGTCTTTTTTGAGAAGTCAATGCTTCTGAATACTTAATGATTATCATGCCCTCGCGGCTTGTTGTCAAATAGTCCAGTCAGTGTAAAGACCATGCTGATTATTTGTGAAATTGAGACAACAAAAAACCAATAAGGCAAATAACAGGTGTTAAACAAAATTAACCTTGTAATTAAAGGTTGGGGGTTTCTGATTCGAATACGATCAGTAAACCGGACCAAAGGGGTTAAGCTATGGTTCGAATACGACCATATAGCCCCAGTGGCTTTGGCGTTGCGCCGATTAAGAGGGTAACGATAGCTATGTTCTCTTTGGTTCGAATACGACCAATGTTTGAACAAGAAGCCCCCAAATGACCTTGAGAGGTTTATAACGACCCTGATTCGAATACGATCCAAGTCAGACCCAAAAGGGGTTAAGTTGTGATTTGGATACAATCAAGAAGCCCTCTAGTGAGTTTGGCTTTGAGCCGATCAAAAGGGTTACGACAGCTATGTTCTCTTTGGTTCGAATACGACCTATGTTTGAATAGGAAGCCACCAAGTGACCATGATAGTTGCAGCTAGATTCGAATACGATCATAAGCCGGACCAAAAAAGGTTAGACTTGATTCAAATATGATCAGCTCCTTAATAGTCATTTGAAAATAGTAGTAAAAAATAATAAAGATGTGTAATCTTTCTGAAAAGAAAAGAGATCGATGGTCCTGCTTTATTACTTATCATAGTATATATAACGTCAACATATGTACATGATGAGAGCCGGTGGCTCAGGTGTAGTATGGCCGAAGTTGAGCAATGTTCCACGGCCGGTGGGTCTCTTCTTCCGACTTGCGTGAGTCTTTGTGCTCTCGAACGTCAATGAGGTAATATGACCCGTTGTTTAAGTTCTTGCTGACCATAAAGGGTCCTTCCCAAGGTGGGGATAGCTTGTGTGCATCTGATAGATCCTGGATGAGCCGGAGCACCAGGTCACCTTCTTGAAAAGTCCTGGACTTAACCCGGCGGCTGTGATAACAGCGCAGGTCCTGTTGATAAATTGCTGATCGAGCCGCTGCTAAGTCTCTTTCCTCATCTAACAAGTCAAGTGCATCTTGTCTGGCTTATTCATTGTTAGCTTCAATAGAAGCCGCCACACGGGGCGAGTCATGACGGATGTCACTAGGCAACACTGCTTCCACTCCATAAACCATGAAGAAAGGTGTATAACCTGTAGATCTGTTAGGGGTGGTGTTGACACTCCACAACACCGAGGGTAACTCCTCTACCCAACAACCCGACATTTGCTGTAAGGGAACCATAAGCCGGGGCTTGAGACCTTTCAATATTTCCTGATTTGCTCTCTTAGCCTGACCATTGGATTGAGGATGAGCTACAGAAGAGACATCAAGCCGGATATGCTCGCGCTGACAGAACTCCTCCATAGCCCCTTGGGATAGATTGGTACCATTGTCAGTGATAATGCTATGTGGAAAGCCAAAACGGAACATCACCTTTTTCATGAACTGAACCGCTGTAGCCGCATCACACTTACTCACTGGTTCTGCCTCAACCCACTTTGTGAATTTGTCAACTGCCACTAAAAGATGTGTCTTTTTATCCTTAGACCTTTTGAAAGGTCCAACCATGTCAAGTCCCCAGACCACAAACGGCCAAGTGATTGGAATCATCGACAACTCTTGAGCCGGCACATGTGCTCGTCGTGCAAATTTTTGACATCCATCACATCTACTGACCAGATCTTCTGCATCAGTGTGAGCCGTCAACCAATAAAAACCATGACGAAAAGCTTTGGCGACCAGAGATTCTGACCCGGCGTGATGACCACAATCACCTTCATGGATCTCATGAAATATTTCTCAGCCTTCTTCAGGGGAAACACACCGCTGAAACTCTCCAGAGACACTGCGATGGTATAGTTCTCCGTTAGAAATCGTCATTGACTTAGACCGCCGTATTATCTGTCGGGCCAGGGTCTCATCCGCTAGCAGCTCGCCCCGGGTCATGTAAGCCAAGAACGGTACTGTCCAATCTGGGATGACGTGAAGAGCCGCCACCAATTGCGCCTCCGGGTCAGGAACGGCTAGATCTTCTTCTGTAGGTAACTTAACAGGCGGGTTATGCAAAATATCCAAAAAGGTGTTAGGTGGCACTGGCTTATGCTGAGATCCCAACCGGCTTAAAGCATCAGTCGCCTCGTTCTTCCTACAATCAATGTGCTCCACCTGATAACCTTTAAAATACCCTGCAACAACATCAACTTCACGGCGATAAGCCTGTTGGGGAACGTTGCAGAAAATTAAAATTTTTCCTACGGTTTCACCAAGATCCATCTATGAGTTCATCTAAGCAACGAGTCAAGGGAGAGAGTTTGCATCTACATACCACTTGTAGATCATGAGCGGAAGCTTGCCAAGGGGATGGTGATGATGGAGTCGTACTCGAACGTGATTCGGATCACCGATGTCCAAGTGCTGAACGGACAGCACCTCCGCGTTCAACACACGTACGGGACGGGGACGTCTCCTCCTTCTTGATCCAGCAAGGGGGAAGGAGAGGTTGAGGAAGATTGCTCCAACGGCAGCACGACGGCGTGGTGTAGTTGGTGCAGCAGTACTCCGACAGGGCTTCGTCGAGCACGTACGGAGGAGGAGAGGTGTTGGGGAGGGGAGGGGCTGCGCCTTAACTTGTGGTTTTTGCAGCCCTCCCCGCACCCCTCTATTTATAGGGGAAGGGGCAAGGGGGGTCGGCCCCTCTCTAGATGAGATCTAGAGGGGGGGGCGGCGGCCAGGGTGGGGGGACTTGCCCCCCAAGCAAGGGGGCGCCCCCTTTAGGGTTTCCCCCCCAACCCTAGGCTCATTGGCCCAAGGTGGGGGGCGCGCCCAGCCCACCAGGGGCTGGCTGCTATCCCATGCGGCCCCATGTGGCCCCCCGGGAGGGGTGGCCCCTCCCGGTGGACCCCCGGAACCCTTCCGGTGGCCCCGGTACAATACCGATAAGCCCGCGAAACTTTCCGGTGTCTGTATAACAACTTCCCTTATATAAAACTTCACCTCCGGACTATTCCGGAACTCCTCGTGACGTCCGGGATCTCATCCGGGACTCCGAACAACATTCGGTAGTCACATACTAGTCTTCCTAACAACCCTAGCATCACCGAACCTTAAGTGTGTAGACCCTACGGGTTCGGGAGACATGCAGACATGACCGAGACCACTCTCGGGCAATAACCAACAGCGGGGTCTGGATACCCATGTTGGCTCCCACATGCTCCTCGATGATTTCATCGGTTGAACCACGATGTCGAGGATTCGATCAAACCCTGTATACAATTCCCTTTGTCAATCGGTACGTTACTTGCCCGAGACTCGATCGTCGGTATCCCAATACCTTGTTCAGTCTCGTTACCGGCAAGTCACTTTACTCGTACCGTAATGCATGATCCCGTGGCCAACACCTTGGTCACCTTGAGCTCATTATGATGATGCATTACCGAGTGGGCCCAGAGATACCTCTCTGTCATACGGAGTGACAAATCCCAGTCTCGATCCGCATAAAACAATAGATACTTTCGGAGATACCTGTAGTGCACCTTTATAGTCACCCAGTTACGTTGTGACGTCTGATACACCCAAAGCACTCCTACGGTATCCAGGAGTTACACGCTCTCATGGTCAAAGGAAGAGATACTTGACATTGGCAAAGCTCTAGCAAATGAACTACACGATCTTTGTGCTATGCTTAGGATTGGGTCTTGTCCATCACATCATTCTCCTAATGATGTGATCCCGTTATCAACGACATCCAATGTCCATAGCCAGGAAACCATGACTATCTGTTGATCACAACGAGCTAGTCAACAAGAGGCTCACTAGGGACATATTGTGGTCTTTGTATTCACACGTGTATTACGATTTCCGGATAATACAGTTATAGCATGAATAAAAGACAATTATCATGAACATTGAAATATAATAATACTTTTTTATTATTGCCTCTAGGGCATATTTCCAACAGTCTCCCACTTGCACTAGAGTCACCAATCTAGTTACATTGTGATGAATCGAACACCCATAGAGTTCTGGTGTTGATCATGTTTTGCTCGCGAGAGAGGTTTAGTCAATGGATCTGCGACATTCAGACCCGTATGTACTTTTCAAATTTCTATGTCTCCATCTTGAACATTTTCACGGATGGAGTTGAAACGACGCTTGATGTACCTGGTCTTCTTGTGAAACCTGGGCTCCTTGGCAAGGGCAATGGCTCCAGTGTTGTCACAGAAGAGTTTGATTGGCCCCGACGCATTGGGTATGACTCCTAGGTCGGTGATGAACTCCTTCACCCAAATCGCTTCATGCGCTGCCTCCGAGGCTGCCATGTATTCTGCTTCACACGTAGATCCCGCCACCACGCTCTGCTTGCAGCTGCACCAGCTTACTGCTCCACCATTCAACATATACACGTATCCGGTTTGTGACTTAGAGTCATCCGGATCTGAGTCGAAGCTAGCGTCGACGTAACCCTTTACGACGAGCTCTTCGTCTCCTCCATAAACGAGAAACATGTCCTTTGTCCTTTTCAGGTACTTCAGGATATTCTTGACCGCTGTCCAGTGTTCCTTGCCGGGATTACTTTGGTATCTTGCTACCAAACTTACGGCAAGGTTTACATCAGGTCTGGTACACAGCATGGCATACATAATAGATCCTATGGCTGAAGCATAGGGGATGACACTCATCTCTTCTTTATCTTTTGCCGTGGTCGGTGACTGAGTCGAGCTCAATCTCACACCTTGTAACATAGGCAAGAACCCTTTCTTGGACTCATCCATTTTGAACCTTTTCAAAATCTTATCAAGGTATGTGCTTTGTGAAAGACCTATGAGGCGTCTTGATCTATCTCTATAGATCTTGATGCCTAATATATAAGCAGCTTCTCCAAGGTCCTTCATTGAAAAACATTTGTTCAAGTAGGCCTTAATGCTGTCCAGAAATTCTATATTATTACCCATCAAGAGTATGTCATCTACATATAATATGAGAAATGCTACAGAGCTCCCACTCACTTTCTTGTAAACGCAGGCTTCTCCATAAGTCTGCATAAATCCAAACGCTTTGATCATCTCATCAAAGCGAATATTCCAACTCCGAGATGCTTGCACCAGCCCATAAATGGATCGCTGGAGCTTGCATACTTTGTTAGCGTTCTTAGGATCAACAAAACCTTCCGGCTGCATCATATACAGCTCTTCCTTAAGATGCCCGTTAAGGAATGCCGTTTTGACGTCCATCTGCCATATCTCATAATCATAGTATGCGGCAATTGCTAACATGATTCGGACGGACTTAAGCTTCGCTACGGGAGAGAAAGTCTCATCGTAGTCAATCCCTTGAACTTGTCGATAACCCTTAGCGACAAGTCGAGCTTTATAGATGATAACATTGCCATCCGCGTCCGTCTTCTTCTTAAAGATCCATTTGTCTTCTATCGCTCGCCGATCATCGGGCAAGTCTGTCAAAGTCCATACTTTGTTTTCATACATGGATTCTATCTCGGATTTCATGGCTTCAAGCCATTTGTTGGAATCTAGGCCCGCCATCGCTTCTTCATAGTTCGAAGGTTCACCGTTGTCTAACAACATGATTTCTAGGACAGGGTTGCCGTACCACTCTGGTGCGGAACGTGTCCTTGTGGACCTACGAAGTTCAGCAGCAACTTGATCCGAAGTACCTTGATCATCATCATTGTTTTCCTCTTCGGTTGGTGTGGGCATCACAGGAACATTTTCCTGAGCTGCACCACTTTCCCGTTTGAGAGGTAGTACTTCATCGAGTTCTACTTTCCTCCCACTTACTTCTTTCGAGAGAAACTCTTTTTCCAGAAAGCATCCGTTCTTGGCAACAAAGATCTTGCCCTTGGATCTTAAGTAGAAGGTATACCCTACAGTTTCCTTAGGGTATCCTATGAAGACGCATTTTTCCGACTTGGGTTCGAGCTTTTCTGGTTGAAGTTTCTTGACATAAGCATCGCATCCCCAAACTTTTAGAAACGACAGCTTAGGTTTCTTCCCAAACCATAATTCATACGGTGTCGTCTCAACGGATTTAGACGGTGCCCTATTTAAAGTGAATGTAGCTGTCTCTAGAGCGTATCCCCAAAATGATAGCGGTAAATCGGTAAGAGACATCATAGACCGCACCATATCCAATAGAGTGCGATTACGACGTTCGGACACACCGTTTCGCTGAGGTGTTCCAGGCGGCGTGAGTTGTGAAACGATTCCACATTTCCTTAAGTGTGTGCCAAATTCGTGACTTAAATATTCTCCTCCACGATCTGATCGTAGGAACTTTATCTTTCGGTCACGTTGATTCTCCACCTCATTCTGAAATTCCTTGAACTTTTCAAAGGTCTCAGACTTGTGTTTCATTAAGTAGACATACCCATATCTACTTAAGTCATAAGTGAGAGTGAGAACATAATGATATCCTCCGCGAGCCTCAACGCTCATTGGACCGCACACATCGGTATGTATGATTTCCAACAAGTTGGTTGCTCGCTCCATTGTTCCGGAGAATGGAGTCTTGGTCATTTTGCCCATGAGGCATGGTTCGCATGTGTCAAACGATTCATAATCAAGAGACTCCAAAAGTCCATCAGCATGGAGCTTCTTCATGCGCTTGACACCAATGTGACCAAGGCGGCAGTGCCACAAGTATGTGGGACTATCGTTATCAACTTTACATCTTTTGGCATATACACTATGAACATGTGTAATATTACGCTCGAGATTCATTAAGAATAAACCATTAACCATCGGAGCATGAGCATAAAACATATCTCTCATATAAATCGAACAACCATTATTCTCAGACTTAAATGAGTAGCCATCTCGTATTAAACGAGATCCAGATACAATGTTCATGCTCAAACTTGGCACTAAATAACAATTATTAAGGTTCAAAACTAATCCCGTAGGTAAATGTAGAGGCAGCGTGCCGACGGCGATCACATCGACTCTGGAACCATTCCCGACGCGCATCGTCACCTCGTCCTTCGCCAGTCTCCGTTTATTCCGCAGCTCCTGCTGTGAGTTACAAATATGAGCAACGGCACCGGTATCAAATACCCAGGAGTTACTACGAGTACTGGTAAGGTACACATCAATTACATGTATATCAAATATACCTTTGGTGTTGCCGGCCTTCTTATCCGCTAAGTATTTGGGGCAGTTCCGCTTCCAGTGACCCTTCCCCTTGCAATAAAAGCACTCAGTCTCAGGCTTGGGTCCATTCTTTGACTTCTTCCCGGCAACTGGCTTACCAGGCGCGGCAACCTCCTTGCCGTCCTTCTTGAAGTTATTCTTACCATTGCCCTTCTTGAACTTAGTGGTCTTATTGACCATCAACACTTGATGTTCTTTCTTGATTTCAGCCTCTGCTGACTTCAGCATCGAGAACACTTCAAGAATGGTCTTTTCCATCCCCTGCATGTTGTAGTTCATCACAAAGCTCTTGTAGCTTGGTGGGAGCGACTGGAGGATTCTGTCAATGACCGCCTCATCTGGGAGGTTAATGTTCAGCTGGGTCATACGGTTGTGCAACCCAGACATCTTCAGGATGTGCTCACTGACAGAACTGTTTTCCTCCATCTTACAACTGTAGAACTTGTCGGAGACATCATATCTCTCGACCCGGGCGTGAGCTTGAAAAACTAGTTTCAGCTCTTCGAACATCTCATATGCTCCGTGATGCTCAAAACGCTTTTGGAGCCCCGGTTCTAAGCTGTAAAGCATGCCGCACTGAACGAGGGAGTAATCATCAGCACGAGTTTGCCAAGCATTCATAATGTCTTGGTTCTCTGGGACGGGAGCGTCACCTAGCGGTCCTTCTAGGACATACTGTTTCCTGGCAGCTATGAGGATGATCCTCAGGTTCCGGACCCAGTCCGTATAGTTGCTGCCATCATCTTTCAGCTTGGTTTTCTCTAGGAACGCGTTGAAGTTCATGTTGACATGAGCGTTGGCCATTTGATCTACAAGACATATTTGCAAAGGTTTTAGACTAAGTTCATGATAATTAAGTTCTAATCAAATTATGAACTCTCACTCAGATTAGACATCCCTCTGGTCATCTAAGTGTTACACGATCCGAGTCGACTAGCCCGTGTCGGATCATCACGTGAGACGGACTAGTCATCGTCGGTGAACATCTTCATGTTGATCGTATCTTCCATACGACTCGTGTTCGACCTTTCGGTCTCCGTGTTCCGAGGCCATGTCTGCACATGCTAGGCTCGTCAAGTTAACCCTAAGTGTTTTCGCTGTGTAAAACTGTCTTACACCCGGTGTATGTGAACGTAAGAATCCATCACACCCGATCATCACGTGGTGCTTAGAAGCGACGAACTGTAGCAACGGTGCACAGTTAGGGGAGAACACTTCTTGAAATTTTGTAAGGGATCATCTTATTTACTACCGTCGTCCTAAGTAAACAAGATGCATAAACATAATAAACATCACATGCAATTATATAGTTGTGACATGATATGGCCAATATCATATAGCTCCATTGATCTCCATCTTCGGGGCTCCATGATCTTCTTGTCACCGGCTTGACACCATGATCTCCATCATCATGATCTCCATCATCATGTCTTCATGAAGTTGTCACGCCAACGACTACTTCTACTTCTATGGTTAACGCGTTTAGCAATAAAGTAAACTAAGTTACATGGCGTTCTACAATGACAATCAGGTCATACAAAAAAATAAAGACAACTCCTATGGCTCCTGCCGGTTGTCATACTCATCGACATGAAAGTCGTGAATCCTATTACAAGAACATGATCTCATACATCACAATTCATCATTCATCACAACTTCTGTCCATATCACATCACATGATCAATCGCTGCAAAAACAAGTTAGACGTCCTCTAATTGTTGTTGCATCTTTTACGTGGCTGCAATTGAGTTCTAGCAAGAACGTTTTCTTACCTACGAATAACCACAACGTGATTTTGTCAACTTCTATTTACCCTTCATAAGGGCCCTTTTCATCGAATCCGCTCCAACTAAAGTGGGAGAGACAGACACCCGCCAGCCACCTTATGCAACTAGTGCATGTTAATCGGTGGAACCGGTCTCACGTAAGCGTATGTGTAAGGTTGGTCCGGGCCGCTTCATCCCACAATACCGCCGAAGCAAGAAAAAGACTAGTAGGGGCAAGCAAGTTGACAAGATCCACGCCCACAACAAAATTGTGTTCTACTCGTGCAAAGAGAACTACGCACAGACCTAGCTCATGATGCCACTGTTGGGGAACGTTGCAGAAAATTAAAAATTTTCCTACGGTTTCACCAAGATCCATCTATGAGTTCATCTAAGCAACGAGTCAAGGGAGAGAGTTTGCATCTACATACCACTTGTAGATCACGAGCGGAAGCTTGCCAAGGGGATGGTGATGATGGAGTCGTACTCGAACGTGATTCGGATCACCGATGTCCAAGTGCTGAGCGGACAACACCTCCGCGTTCAACACACGTACGGGACGGGGACGTCTCCTCCTTCTTGATCCAGCAAGGGGGAAGGAGAGGTTGAGGAAGATTGCTCCAACGGCAGCACGACGGCGTGGTGTAGTTGGTGCAGCAGTACTCCGACAGGGCTTCGCCGAGCACGTACGGAGGAGGAGAGGTGTTGGGGAGGGGAGGGGCTGCGCCTTAACTTGTGGTTTTTGCAGCCCTCCCCTCACCCCTCTATTTATAGGGGAAGGGGCAAGGGGGGCCGGCCCCTCTCTAGATGAGATCTAGAGGGGGGGGCGGCCAGGGTGGGGGGACTTGCCCCCCAAGCAAGGGGGGCGCCCCCTTTAGGGTTTCCCCCCCAACCCTAGGCGCATGGGCCCAAGGTGGGGGGCGCGCCCAGCCCACCAGGGGCTGGCTGCTATCCCATGCGGCCCCATGTGGCCCCCCGGGAGGGGTGGCCCCTCCCGGTGGACCCCCGGAACCCTTCCGGTGGCCCTGGTACAATACCGATAAGCCCCCGAAACTTTCCGGTGTCTGTATAACAACTTCCCTTATATAAAACTTCACCTTCGGACTATTCCGGAACTCCTCGTGACGTCCGAGATCTCATCCGGGACTCCGAACAACATTCGGTAGTCACAGACTAGTCTTCCTAACAACCCTAGCGTCACCGAACCTTAAGTGTGTAGACCCTACGGGTTCGGGAGACATGCAGACATGACCGGGACCACTCTCGGGCAATAACCAACAGCGGGGTCTGGATACCCATGTTGGCTCCCACATGCTCCTCGATGATTTCATCGGTTGAACCATGATGTCGAGGATTCGATCAAACCTTGTATACAATTCCCTTTGCCAATCGGTACGTTACTTGCCCGAGACTCGATCGTCGGTATCCCAATACCTTGTTCAGTCTCGTTACCGGCAAGTCACTTTACTCGTACCGTAATGCATGATCCCGTGGCCAACACCTTGGTCACCTTGAGCTCATTATGATGATGCATTACCGAGTGGGCCCAGAGATACCTCTCCGTCATACGGAGTGACAAATCCCAGTCTCGATCCACATAAAACAATAGATACTTTCGGAGATACCTGTAGTGCACCTTTATATTCACCCAGTTACGTTGTGATGTTTGATACACCCAAAGCACTCCTACGGTATCCAGGAGTTACACGCTCTCATGGTCAAAGGAAGAGATACTTGACATTGGCAAAGCTCTAGCAAACAAACTACACGATCTTTGTGCTATGCTTAGGATTGGGTCTTGTCCATCACATCATTCTCCTAATGATGTGATCCCATTATCAACGACATCCAATGTCCATAGCCAGGAAACCATGACTATCTGTTGATCACAACGAGCTAGTCAACTAGAGGCTCACTAGGGACATATTGTGGTCTTTGTATTCACACGTGTATTACGATCTCCGGATAATACAGTTATAGCATGAATAAAAGACAATTATCATGAACATTGAAATATAATAATACTTTTTTTATTATTGCCTCTAGGGCATATTTCCAACAAAGCCTCCATGAGAGGATCTTTGGAATCCCACTTTCCTGACACCTGTTGAGCTACCAAATCTGAGTCGCCAAGACACCGTACCCGGCTCAGGCTCATCTCTTTAGCCATTCGAAGACCATGGAGCAACACTTCATATTCCGCTGCGTTGTTAGTGCAAGGAAACATCATCTGCAACACATAACAAAATTTGTAACCTCGAGGGGAGGTTAAAACAACTCCAGCCCCCAAGCCTTCCAACTGTCTGGACCCATCAAAGTGAATAGTCCAATATGTGTTGTCTGGTTTCTCCTCCGGCATCTGCATCTCTGTCCAGTCATTAATAAAATCAACCAGTGCTTGAGACTTGATCACAGTATGTGGTACATACTTCAACCCGTGAGACCCAAGCTCAATGGACCACTTGGCGACTCGTCCAGTGGCTTCTCTATTTTGAATGATGTCTCCCAAAGGAGCAGAGCTAACCACAGTGATTGGGTGACCCTGAAAGTAATGTTTAAGCTTCCGGCTCGCCATGAACACCCCATATATGAGCTTCTGCCAATGTGGATATCTTTGGTTAGATTCAATCAACACCTTACTGACGTAGTAAACCAGCCGTTGAACCGGATGTTCCTTGCCAACCTCCTTGCGCTCCACCACAATTGCCACACTAACAGCTCGTGAGTTGGCGGCTACGTATAACAATAGCGGCTCTTTCTCAACTGGAGCAGCAAGGACTGGCGGCTCAGCAAGCTGTTTCTTCAGATCCTCAAAAGCAGAGTTCGCAGCATCGCTCCAAACAAAATCATCCGTTTTCTTCATCATCTGATACAAAGGCATCGCCTTCTCCCCTAACCGGCTTATGAACCAGCTCAAAGCAGCAACACGACCCGCCAGCCGTTGAACGTCATTGATGCATGTTAGTTTGACCAGGGATGTGATTGCCTTAATCTTCTCCGGGTTAGCTTCAATACCTCGGTTGGACACCAAAAAATCCAAAATCTTGCCAGCTAGGACTCCAAAAACACACTTGGTCGGGTTAAGCATCATTTTGTAGACCCAGAGGTTATCAAAGGTCTCTTTCAGATCTGTGACCAAGGTTTCCTCTTTCCTGGATTTTACCACTATATCATCCACATAAGCATGAACATTACGCCCAATCTGATTGTGAAGGCAATTTTGCATACACCGTTGATAAGTTGCCTGGGCACTCTTGAGCCCGAAGGGCATAGGCACATAGTAGAAGGCTCCAAACGGAGTGATGAAAGTTGTCTTCTACTGGTCCTTGTACTACAAAAAAAGACACATTTGTGACATTTTGGGCCGAACGAATTTTTTTCCTGTCATACGTATGACACTTCTATGACGATAATTGTGACAAAACCCGGTATCAACATAGATGTGGTGGGTTCCTACTTCTATGACAAAAAATCATAACATAAAATGGGCTTTTTGTCCTGGGCGGGCCGGAGACGCAGCTGCATGACATTCTTTGGGCCGTCCATGACGGAAAAAACCATGGTAGAAGTGAGGGGGAGGAAAATTTTGGGGAGTTCCCGGTTACGGTGGGAGGTCGGGGGCCGAGTGATGCGTGTTTCTCTCGTACACGTACGCGCGTGTGTGCGAGGCGTTTGGCTCTAACTGAAGCCGAGCGAGGCGTTGGGCTCTAACTAAACCCGAGTGATTTCACTGCAGGCTACGTGTTACTGAACCCGAGCGATGGATCGATGGCTGTTAACTGAACTCGATCGAGCAATTCCTTCGCTACTGCTGCTAACTGAAGCCGATCGATGCTGCCTCTGGTTTGAACAGTGAGTGTTGCGGGGGGGTTTGGATGAACAGTGAGCGGTGGCGTTGCCTCTGGATGAACAGGACCCCGTGGTGTGGTGGAGGGCTAGATGAATAGTAGACGGTGGAGGGGTGCCCGTGGAGGGGTGGCTGAACAGGACCCCGTGGTGTGGAGGGCTGGATGAACAGTAGACGGTGGAGGGGTGCCCGTGGAGGGGTGGTTCAACAGTAGCCAGTGGAGTAGCATGCGGTGGAGGCTGGATGAACAGGAGCCCGTGGAGGCTGGAGGAGGTCGACGGTAGCCCGTGGAGGCTGGAGGAGGTCGACGGTGGAGATGAACAGTATCCCGTGGAGTCCCGTTTTGCGGTACGCCACACCCCTCCCAATGAATAGGACCCCCGTTTCGACCGTAGCGCTCCAACACAAGTCCGTTTCGTCCATTTTGCGGTACGCCACACCCCTCCCGATCAACAGGACCCCTGTTTCGACCATAGGAGGTCCGTTTCATCCATTTTGCGGTACGCCACACCCCTCCCGATGAACAGGACCCCCGTTTCGACTGTAGGAGGTCCGTTTCCTCCGTTTTGCGGTATGCCAGACCCCTCCCGATCAACAGGATCCCGTTTCGAACGTAGGAGGTCTGTTCCCTCCATTGTGTGGTACGCCAGGCCTCGTTTCCACCGCCTGTTCCATCCAAGCCCTCCCGATGAACACGACCACGCATTCTGTTCCGACCCAGCCAGTTGGCTCCCACGCGTTCTGTTGCCTCCCGATGAACACGACGCATTCTGTTGCCTCCCCATGAACACGACGCATTCTGTTGCCTCCCCATGAACACGACAACGACGATGTTTCTCTGTTCCGACCGAGCCATGTACACGAGCCCTGGCCATACGTATGCGCGAGTAGGCATTCGAGACCCCGCCCCTATGTACACATACGTGGCCGTATTTTCTTTCTTGCACCCTGGCCGTTGTACGTACGTGTACATGCTATGTGCGCGCCTCTAATGGGACAAGTACGCGCCTCTACTACGACACGTGCGCGCCTCTACATCCACCAGTATATATGTACATACACATTCGTGACCAGAATGACAACGCTACGTACGCTTCGACCAGGTGGGTCCCGACTGTCAAGCACTTCCTTGCGTGCGAAGATGTAGCTGGTGGGTCCCAGCAGTCAGGGGGGCAAATCGTTTTTTTTTGCCCGGACGCACTTCCTTGCGTGCGAAGATGTAGCTGGTGGGTCCCAGCAGTCAGGGGGGCGAATCATTTTTTTGCCCAGACGCACTTCCTTGTGTGCGAAGATGTAGCTGGTGGGTCCCAGCAGTTAGGGGGAAACGTTTTTTCGTGAAATACGGTGGCCCGTCCGGTGGGTCCCCGTTGTCAGGTGGAGGAATCATTATTTTGCGCGTAATAAGGAGGCACTTCCTTGCTGCGGCCATGGACCTAGCTGTCAGCCTCTCCACGTACAGTCCACGTCCGATGGAAGTCATTCCTTGACCATGTTGACCACGCCGCGCCGAGAGCACCACGGCAGTGGACGACGGCGAGGACTAGGAAGGGGACGACTCGAAGCCGAGGAAGACGCAGCAGTGGAAGCCCACACGAAGAGGAGTACGAGGGTTCACTGGTTCGCCTGCGGTTGCCGCAGAATAACAGGGGTGTGGGTGAGTAGAGGGATGGCCTGGCCAGCAGTGGGAGTAGTAGGGGGCGGTGAGGCCTCTGCGGCATCACAGCCAGCCACAGGAGGCAGGAGCACGCGACACGACCGACGCTGGTTTGGGCGGCTGGAGCAAGAAGACCAGAGGTTGAAGAAGCACTACGGCCGTTGGATAAACATCGTACGGTAACAGGAGATAGAATCGTTCATATTGACTAAGTTGACAAAGCCCTCCGTCCCCGTCAACTTGGTAGGCCCACAAGTCAGCCTCCCACTATGTTGGGTTCCAGCTGGCAGGGGGAATATTCATTTTTTGTGTAATAAGGAGGCACTTCTTGCGTGCAAGGATAGCTGGTGGGTCTGACATGTCAGCAGGGGGCATGTTATTTTCGCGAAATACAGAGGCCCTTCCGGTGGGTCCCAGATTTCAGGTGGAGGAATCATTATTTTGCGTGTAATAAGGAGGCATTTCCTTGTGTGCGGCCGTGGACCCAGTTGCCTGCCTCTCCACACACAGTCTACTTCTGATGGTGTCGTTTGTTGACCATGTTGACCATGCCGCACCGAGCGCATCCAAGGTGGTGGACGACGGCGAGGCCCCGGACAGCAACGAGCCGGAGATGGGAAGACGCGGGAGTAGAGTCACAGACGGAGAGGTGTACGAGGGTTAACTAGTTCTAGTGCGGTGTGGTTCGGCAGTCGGTGGAGAAGAACAGGAGGTGTGGAGGGGTGGAGGGATGGCCTGGCCAACGGTGGAGTAGCGCTTCATAGCGAAGCGTGCTAAGAAGAACTGCTAGAAGCATGAGGCGGGAGGTGGTCCCGGCGGTGCTGGAGGAAGAAGACGAGAGATTGAAGATGGATATCGGTCGTTGGATGTAAATCCAACGACTAACATGTCAGAATCATTTGTTGACTAAATTGAAAACAACTTGCATTGGCTTCGACCTATTGGCCCACATTTCAGCCTCCAAAAATGTGGCACATATTCAACCCATTTTTCAGAATTTATAGCCTTTTTTTGCGCGATAGAATTTACAGTCAATTTGATCTTTTTTTGAATTACAACCATTAGCTGGGCTGGGTGAACAAATAATGTAGCATCCGTGCGGCCCATTTATTTTATTTCCTAAAAAATTATAGGCCATTTGCACTTTCTCGAAATACACGATTTTGCTGGGTTGATTCTAATTATAATGTTGGGTTGGGCCAGCAATGTTATCAAAAAATAAAAAGGGGTTGAGCATTTTTTTATAAATATATTTAAATAATAAGTGATATTATTACATTCGTCCTTAAATCTTACCAAGCTTTTGTACACAATCACTAGGATTTTTGTGCCAAAACAATCCAGGATTTTATTTGTTAAGAAATTATTTTTATAAGTTAATAAGATGTGGGATATTGTTTTCTTACATATATAAGTATCTGTTAAATATATGATGACAATAAAAATAATATATAATAACATATAAAATAATTTAAATATATATAATATAGTTAGAAGGGAAACATAAGTTGGACCTGGCGTTCCTATTCTTATATAGAAAAATAGAACAGACCTCTGTGTTTTCTTCAAAAAAATACATAAATTGGGCTGCCAAAAATAAAACCTTGGATGGGAGGTCCATAGGCCGGTCGATACATGACAGCCCTAAGAAAATACAAACAGGCCTATGGACCTCCCATCCGAGGTCGTGGGCTGCGCATGTTAAAAATGAAAGCCTAGACGGGGCAGCCCAAAACCGCGTCCAACACTTGCCAAAACTTTGTCCCTCATTTTCTCTATGTTTCGCACACTCGACATTGTGTGGGCATTTTGATTGTGCATCATATGAAGATGTGCTATGCATGAATGTTGATCAGCACGATGTTAACTGGCTGGTAGTTCCATTTTCGACCATGAATAAAACTTCCAACATGATGTTAACCCTGTTTGAAAAGGTCGTGTTAATATTAATGCTCTGCCTTTGAAAGTTGCAGTTTCTTATCTGAAACTGAACTTGCAGTTTCTTATCTGAAACTGAAACTTGCAGTTTCTTCTCTGAGAATCACATTGTCTGCGCTTTTATACTCCTATGAAACTACATTTTTTTAAGTGCTAAAAATAGATCTCTAGAATTCATAAAATACTTCATATGCTCAATACTGCAAATCTGAAATTCAAAAGACATTCATATCTGAAAGTACTCTCAAAATACAGAACACAAAACACAATTCACAACCTGCAAATACTGACAACCCTAAGCTCCTCCTGACAATTCACAACCTTCCCGACTATTGGGCTGGGGGGGCAGCCCCCTCCTATTCCTCGGCGGCAGACAGCCGCCCCGTGAGACGATGGCGGGGAAGCGTCATCGGGCCAACTGCTTTTCTCCTCTTGCAGTTGGGTTCGGTCGACGAAGACTCCACCGGCTCGCTCTGGCAGGACACCCTCACAAACGGCACCCTGTAGATGCTTGATCCTTCAATCTTTGGTGGATGCTCCATCTGGGATCGATACTCCCACCACCACTCCCTCATGATCGGATTCGGTGAATCTGTTTGCTCCATGGCCCAGAGGAGCAGCTCTATGTACTTCGGCGCGACTCCCTCCGGGAGTATCGCCGCCTTTTCGCTCTGTTGCAGATATTTGGCCATGGATGTCGCCGTCGCCGCTAGTTGGTCCTTGTTGTCAAACCAAGACTGTATCTCCAACATCCTAGCTAACTTCACAGGGTCGCCATCTGCAATCCTCACGTATCGGTTGTACTCCTATATCTATCTACTTCTCCACATCACCTTCACTCGCCGGCGGTGGTTTTTGAATTGAAGAGGAGAGGAGCAGCGCTGGTTTTGGATTAGAACGGGAGAGGAGCGACGCTGGTTTTGGACTGGAACATGAGAGGAGGGGCGGTGGTTTTGAAATGGAAGAGGAGAGGAGCAGCGCTGCATTTAGATTGGAATAGGAGAGGAGCGACAGTGGTTTAAGAGGAGAAGAGCGGAAGAGCGGCGCTGGTCTTGGAAGTATTTTTTTATTGTTTTGCATATTTTGGGTCAAAGTTTGACCACGTACTATATTTGACAAGCTAAATGTGAATGCATGTCACCAAAAATTGTATCGTTTGGTTTGTATCTAAATGTACTTTCAAATTATATTATTTTTGCAATGTATAACATATATTTTATGTGCGAAAATCATGGTCAATTATGACCCAGAATAAAAGGGAGACTAGTTAATGTGGGGTCGCTTTCTTAATTGAAGGGTAAATTGATTTTGATTTTGATCCAGTCACAGTGTGCCGGCCCTCTCGTCCAATTCTAAATTGCTACTGCACGTTCCTCTCCCTCTTCTCCATTGCAAAACCACCTCCTCTCCTCTCCATCATCTCCATTCCAAAACCACCATCTCACCTCTCCTTCTTCTGATCTTCTCCATTGCAAAACCACCTCCTCTCCTCTCCATCATCTCCATTCCAAAACCACCGTCTCGCCTCTCCCTCTTCTGATCTTCTCCATTGCAAAACCACCTCCTCTCCTCTCCATCATCTCCATTCCAAAACCACTGTCTCGCCTCTCCCTCTTCTGATCTTCTCCATTGCAAAACCACCTCCTCATGCACGTGGCCCGGAGGCGCAGTTGTCGTCATTTTGATCTGAAGTGCCGGATTATAACATATAACACGAAAAAAGTGCCACATGACAAGAAATCATAACCTCACTGCCCAAAGGAGACAACATGAATCCCGACGGACAAACTAGACGAAGAACAAAGCTCAAATTAAAGATAAACTCATAGAAAACGGGTCCGTCGATAGATGTCCTAATTAACATAGCTGGCTTGACCTAGATGGCAGCCGAGTAGTCACTGTTCGTGCATGTGCCCCCAATGACTAGCCCAACTCAGTTGTCGCTGTTTAACCCTCGCAGTGATCTGAAGCACATGACACCTAATTTTGCGAGATGACAAGAAACCTTTTTTTAGATTTCTCACCACAACTACAGACATGTACAACACAGCCTGCACGATATGTAGACGATAGCCAATCCAGGTGTGTCTGCTAGAGTCTGGTCACATGCATGGACGAACTGATCTTCCGTGTCTTGCAGGGATCGTCCAGGCACCAATGTAGTACACCACTTCTCTAGTATCGCTCGTCTCCCTCTTCTATTAAGTCACCCGACTAGCGGGGCCGGGGAGTGTTCCTATGGTCGGTTCTCAATTGCCATCCCACATGTGTGTGCAAACGCAATATGACGCACGTTCCATTCGGAGAGCAGCGTGCTAGACCGACCGACTGTCTGTGGTGCGACGCGAACGCGACGGGCGTGCTGTATACTCCGTACATGTGTACCGCCGTTTTCTAGACGCTTTGCTCCATGGCGCAGGCGCAATCCATGCATACAAAATTAGTATACTGTATACTATTTAAAAGTCGAGGGCGGGGCTTTTCCTGCGTGGTAGGCGGCGGGGCAGTTTCGCCTAGTTGGTTCGACAGAGACGCGAGAAGACGAGGGAGTAGGCTTCTGCAAACGTAGGGCTGTGTGATTTGACAGCGAGTTACTGCTGGACAGGTGGGGCCCCGTGATTTGACTTGCCATTATCATTTTAACTGCGGCGCTACGACCGGCGTGAGTCTCCCGATTCCTGACCACCTCCATTACGAAGAAAGAGATAGAGAGGAGTAAAAAAATAAACTTATAGCCAACCTTGTTGTAGTATGAGTGACTAAGTGATGACTATGTATGACATGCCAACATCAAATAGCCTAACGCACCATGTTAAATCTCCAAGGGCGCGACCGCGCGAGCAAAGCGACGGTCGTGGTAGGCGCGACCATGATACGGGCTGCTGGCAGCCCTTGGATCTGAGATCAAACGGTCGCATGCTAAGTTGCTGAAAATTTGCAGAATAACCCTCCAGGATAGGGTATTCACCCATAGGTCTAGAATCACGCCATGCAACCGTTCGATCTCAGATCCAAGGGCTCTCGGAAGCCCGTATCATGGGAGAATGGAAAGCCACTACCCTGCCGTTCGCACGCTGGTAGTTCGCTCCTACTCGTCCCCGCACGTCCTTCAATACTACGGCGGTTCGCTCCTAGTCGTCCCGTCCATTCACATTACGGCAGTTCCACTAATCCTAACCCTCCTCCCAAATCCATGCCGTCCCAAATCTCCACAATCGGCGGTGAGTACAAGGTTAGAACCATCACCGGCGATGAGTTCGACGTCATCTACACCCGTTCTTCCGCGACGGTGAAAGGATGCCTTTCTCGCTTCAGACACATGTTCGAAAACTCAGATGATGAGTGGGTCGCTGGGCTAGATGTTGAGTACACCATAGTCCTGGGACCAGAGAAGGATCTAAAGGATGAAGAGAGGAAGAAGCCCGCCGTGATCCAGGTTTGTGTACATAACGTTTGCTTGGTCTACAACATATGCCATGCCGACCTTGAGTGCCAGGATTTTAAGAACTTCCTCAAGGACAAAACAGTGAAATTTGTTACTGTAGACTTTAAGAACGACAGGGATGTCCTGCGTCGGATAGGTCTCGTTGTAGGCAACCCCTTCAACCTCTAGAATAATCGGCTGGTGTCCTCTCGTTAGCCTTCAATGCTGACCCTAGCAGGAGCCATGGTTCATCCTTCGTACGGTAAACTGGAGAAACTTCCATACATGTTTCATCGTCATGCATGGCAGCGGAATGTACTAGATATAGACCACATCCACTATGCTGCAATGGATGGCTACCTTTGCTTCAATATCTACAAGGGTTGGATGAAGAGCAACAACCAAGTGTGTGGTTCAAGCAAAGAAGTATCGGCCAAGAGGAAGAGGGACAAGGACGAAGTCGAGGACGTGGGCGAGGACTTCGAGTAAGGTGGCAGTGTCGTTGCTCATGGTGGTTCTAATGCAGTGTCTACCGGAATAGTTGCAAAGTTTAATTTCAGGTGTGCTTAATTTAATTTGAGGGGTGTGTTGTGCTGAGCCCCCAGCAGAACTATGTTATGTTTCTTCTCCTTACTTTAACTCTTCAGTACGTACATACTAGTATTTCTTACATTTCATATTTTAGTTGGTATAGTACTACCACTCGTTTCTTCACATTATATACGTACAATATATATGGCCAACATCATATAGCCAGTAGTTTAGTTGTCAAAGAATTTCAGGGTGCTTAGATTTGTCAAAGAATTCCAGGATGCTTAGAGGGTGCTTGGATCCAAGGGACTTATTTTAGTCTGACTAAAAATAGTCTCTTTAAGAGGCTAAAGTTCCAAGCACCCCTGACTAAAGAGGGGCTAAAACTAGTCTTGAGACTAAAATTTTTTAGTTAGGGGTACCCCTACTAAAATGTGGATTAGTCCTCTCTCTACTCATTTAACTCCTCCCCTTTAACACAGGCGAGTTCTGGATTGGAGGGTTTGGAGGATAATAAATGCTCATTAACTTGATTTTAGCCTTTTTAGTATTTGGATCCAAGCATGGGTGAGGCTAGCATGTTTTAGTCCCACTACTTTTAGTCATGGGACTAAAATGTATCCAAGCACCCTCTTAGTTTTATTTGAGGGGTGGGTTGTGCTGAACACCATTATTGTGACTAGCCTTTTTAATAGTACTATATACATAATTTGGCGACGAGTGCTCTCTATATGTACCACCTTTTTTTAATTTCAAGTCTTGCTCCATGGCGCAATCCATCGATACTACTACTGTACAAAAGTATACATTCTTTAAAAGGCTAGAGGGCGGGGCAGTCTAGCTTGGTCGGTTTCACGAGAGGCGAGGGCCTTTGTGATTTGATGGCTCATTACTGCTAGAAGGCGGGGCCTTGTGATTTGACTGCTCGTATAAATGCGCCGACGACCTGATCGAGGAGGAGCAAAGAACCGTGCGGTATACTCAAGTTTTCCACTGGAGTAGTACTTCAACGGAGGAGCACGAAACATGGCAGCCCAGTGCCATATGGTGATAAAAATGATCTAATTTGCTAGTCATCTCATTGTTAGCATTGTTCTATTCATTCCCTCAAAAAAACCATTGTTCTATTCATGTCCCGCAGATAACGTGACACGTGCGACGAAACACCCGAAGCAAAATATGAAACACAGGAGCAAAATAAGAAGGAAGATTATCACCCCAAATGATCGAATTCGCCGTGGAGTCGTAACTGCTTCTTCATCGCCTCCAGAACCTCCATCTCCTTGCGCGTCTCCTCCGCCATCTTCTTCATTCTGTCCATGACGTGGGATTTCTCGATGTGAGCCTTCATCATCTGTTCCACGGTCGCATTACGTACCTTTGACAGCAGTCGGGTGCTCGATGCGGAGCTTCGCCAACTCCTCCTGCTGTTCCATGATGAGGGCCTGCATCGAGGAACTACTATTCTCATGCAGCTTCTTCTAGCCGGCGTTCTTCTCCTTCAACATGTCGATCTCGTGGCAGAGCTTCGCCTTGTCCTCCTGAAGTCGCAGGATTTCGCTGGTCGCCTTCTTCTCCGAGGCAATGCTCTTCTTCAGCAGCATCACCACACCGACGGTCAACTCCCCCTGCCGATTGAGCTCAGCGGGCATGTCGTCGAGGCTCTCCTTCAGCAACTCCATCATGCTGTAACGCCCTCGATGCGGCTATATCTCCCATGTGTCGAGGCACGAATTAGAGGCATAACCGCATTGAAAGCAATGTCGCAAGTTAGGCAATATTCACAACATCCCATGTAATATAGATAATAAAGGGGAGATAACATAGCTGGCTTACACTCGCCACGTCAACCAAAGCACACATTACATCATCCAAACACTCATGGCCCGACTACGGCGCCAAAATAAAAGATAACCCAACATGCGACACGGTCCCGATCACCCCCAACTGGGCACCACTACTGATCATCAGGGAAAGACACGTAGTATCGTTGAGAGTCCTCGTCGAACTCCCACTTGAGCTCAAGCGCGTCACCTGGAGCGGAATCATCAGGCCCTGCATCTGGTTTGGAAGTAATCTGTGAGCCACAGGGACTCAGCAATCTCGCACCCTTGCGATCAAGACTATTTAAGCTTAAAGGTAAGGCTAGGTAAATATGTGGAGCTGCAGCAAGCGACTAGCATATATGGTGGCTATCCTGTTCGCAAAAGAGAGCGAGAAGAGAGGGCAAAGCGTGAACGAGAAACTAGAGAACACCCTGCGCAAGCATTACTCCAACACCGTGTTCACTTCCCAGACTCCGCCGAGAAGAGACCATCACGGTAACTCACACTGTTGATTCATTTTAATTAAGTTAAAGTTCAAGTTATCTACAACCGGTCATTAACAAATTCCCATCTGCCCATAACCGCGGGCACGGCTTTGAAAGTTCAAATCCCTGCAGGGGAGTCCCAACTTAGCCCATGACAAGCTCTCACGGTCAATGAAGGAATAGACCTCCTCCTGAGACGTTCCGATCAGACTCGGTATCTCGGTTCATCAAGACACTTCGGCAGGTTAAAACAAATCCAGCAACACCGCCCGAATGTGCCGACAAATCCCGATAGGAGCTGCACATATCTCGTTCTCAGGGCACACTCAGATTGTCCAAACTTCCGGTAGGCCAGCCCAGAGTTGCCCCTTGTGGCCACCGGCGGCTGACGAGGTGGACCAAC